>NC_081842.1:14808836-15108836 GCF_963259705.1 Myotis daubentonii | reverse complement strand
CTATCAATTAAAATGAACAAAAAAAACCTAGTAAAGCCTAGTTAGTATCTGATCACTATTTGTACACTAGAAACCAACTTTTTTTTTTTGAAAAATAAGTTTTCAACATTCTGTTGCTTTTTCTTCTTCCTTTCTCTCCCTGGCCAGCCCTGTTTCTGCCTCTCATTTTAGCGTTTTCTCTCTATTTTGTAAGAACAATGTTCCCCACATTTTTGAGACTCTTAAGACCATTATGCTAGTTGTCTGGTCGGTGGACCTTTCATCTCAAAAATTTGGGCAAAATAAGGAAACAGTAGGAGGTACTCAGAATAAGGGCATCAGCTTCCTGTTGAATGGACTGAGAGTGAGATCCTTAACTAACATTTATGTCTTTGGGACCCTATAGAAATTACTCTGAAGAGGTACAGCATCTGAATGCTATAGACATTACTACAGATGCTCATTCTCATTCAAATTCAAAATATGTATATATTTACTTTCCAACTATTTGGTCATTAAAATGACTTTCAAAAATAAACTCTGATAATTAAGTTTAATTGGAGCCAACTAAGGGTGACCCTGACCCTCTCCAGCCCTATCAATATAGAAATAGATATTGATGACTTTGACTGATAAGAGATTTTTTGTATGAAAATATGTTTTTTTACTATTTTAATTCTTTTACTTTATTTGCTAAATAAATAAAGATAATTTTGACTTCAGTTATATCATGGTTTTATACTAAAAATAAAGGTTAAATTACTTAAATCATTTACTTTAATTTTAATGGATTTTTTTTTCCTGTTCTTGGTTCATTCTAAAATTCTCTTTATTGTTTTTTTTATTCATCAAATTGTACAGAAATTACATCAACTGCTGTTTTGAATCTGCCGCTTCCATTTTAGAAAGTTGATGGTTGGGAATGAACAATATTCTAATTTCATATTTTGGATAAGCCTCATTTTGTCTAAATCTAATAACTAGGATAGTTATAATTAGAATTTTAGAAAAAAACTGCTTTATAATTAAGATTGAGCAGACCTTTAAATTCATCTCCACAATATTCATATACATTCATTAACTTCAGATTTAATTGGAAGGCACATAATTAATGCAATGGTTCTGAAAGTTTATCAAATTATGACCAATCATCATAGTTTCTTGATGATCCTCAGCAACATGGTGCTAGGACATCAATAAAATACTAATTATGAATTACTAATTGTAATGACTCCACAAGGCCTTAAAAACAGCATCACTGTTTGAATTAAATTAAGTTAGTTTTATTGACCTAATTATTGAAGGATGAGCTGTTTCAAGCTGTAAAATTTTGAACTGACATTTAAAATTGCTTCTGCTATTATAATGAATGCCAATTTTTCTGAAAGCAAGAACTACAAACAAAAAATAGTCTAAAGATAAGAGTTTACACAAATTAACACGTGCTTGCTTACTAAATTCCATGAAAGAAAAGAATCCTTAAGATATATTCATACATTTTTATTTTAGTTGTTAATAAAAACAAGCAAACCCGGAAATGTAGAATCAATGACTTTTCAAGAATTTCTAGGCAAACTTTTCTTACGTTTCATGAATATAAATGTACCAGAAATGTGTGGAAAAAAAAAAAAGGTCACCACTGGTTTTCTATTGGTATTGCAAACAACATTGTTATAACCAATCAGGTTCTTCTCCAGCTTGAAGTCTCCTGCTATGCATTAGCAAGGTGATCATTTTCTAATAAGTCTTTTCATGTTATAAACTCTAGAAGAGTAATCTTTTAATCAATTAAATTATGTAGTTAAGGAACAGTTCAAATGATTAATTTCAGAGCTCATCAGATTGACACTTGATTCAGAAACATAGGTGAACCGAAAGTATTTTAAACTTCAAAACATTACTTTTAGCTGGAAACATATGTTAATTATTTAAGCATACCAAAATTAATACCTTAATTATTTTTTTTTTTACATTCACACTGACAAGTGCCCTACATTTGTAAATGAAGACTTCAACTATGTTAAAGGACATCCCTGTCTATATTCATATGCTCAGCTCTCTTTGGGAATGATTAACTCAGGGGATCTCAGCTAGGAGACCATGCAAGACTCTGCCAAAAAGGCAAAAAAAAGAACAACTTCGGTACTGATAACATTTCCTGATTTTGTTGTTGGCAGTTTTACTATCTATAATAATAAAAGCATAATATGAAAATGGACCAAACGGCCAAACAGCAGAACGACCGTCCCGACGTCCTTCCAGACGACCCTCTGGGAGAAGCCAGGGCTGAGAGGGCCAAGGCAGCCACCGGGCTGGGACTGCAAAGACCTACTCTTACACAATTTTGTGCATAGGGTCTCTAGTCAAATATAAGTAAATATTTTCTAGAAGTTGCAAAACTAAAACAGACCTCTTATCTTATGTGAAAGGTGCCCATGCTCTTCTTTATAATCTATGTAGTTCTCACATTGAAACAAAAGCTGTATTATCTACTGTCCATCTGTATCCTTAGTGGTTAAATCAGTGTAAGACTAATAGTGTCTTATATTTCAGATTGAAGTGGATGGGTCCTAAAAAGGAACCCATTAGAATTCTAGACCATAATCTTGGTGACTTCTTAATGTTTCATTGCAATTTATCTAAGGTGACTATTTTGTCTATAAAGATGCCAGCTAGTATCACCTTTGTCAACTTAGTATAAATGAATTAAGAGCCATCCCTAGAATTAAATGACAAAGTTCTATTCAAGGGTCTTGGTAATACCCAGAGTGTTCCAAAGAGAAGAGCAAAGGTTGAGATCTCTAGTAGTAAAAAATCGTTCTTGAGAAAAACCAGTCCTAAATTTTTCAGCCTCTGGATTGGTCCACTATGATGATTTTCCAGATGCCAGAACATTCTAAAGTCTTCAGAGGGTAAGCTATAGGATTTTTATGTATATACTAGTGGGGGTGGGGGTGAGGGAGAGGATGTTCTCAGCCAAGCCTGAGCCCTCTTGCAGTCAAGGAGCCCTCAGGGGATGTTGACTGGCAGTTGGACATCCTTAGCGCTGCCGAAGATGTGGAAGGGGCTCCCACCACCACTGCTGCACTCGCCAGCCATGAGCCCGGCTTCTGGCTGAGTGGTGCTCCCCCTGTGGGAACACACTGACTACCAGGGGGCAGCTCCTACTTTGGGCGCCTGCCTCCTGGTGGACAGTGTGCATCAGGTGGTCTTTTTGTCATTTAGTCGATTTGCATATTAGCCTTTTATTATATAGGATGTGATTGACACACAACTGAAAAGTTAAGAAGTTTAAGTCCTCAAGTAAATTTAAGTAAAATAAATTATATTTCCCATGTTTTAGCCCATTCTGATTTAAATAATTTTGTTAGCTTTGCTATGGTAACTCCATTGTGTTTCCTCACTCTTTCCTCACCTTTCAAAGTATAGAATGCCCCAACTTCTCAAATAACACATATCCTTTAAAATCTATATGCCATATTTTCCAGTTTATTACCACTCTCCTTTGTTGGATGAGTAGCTTTGGGAAGGGAGATTTTATCCATATAAATATCTCATTGACAGTTAATGCTATCATCTCTATCCCCCCCCCCCCCACCTTGTTTTCCACCTTAGCTCAAGAAAGACAAGTGAGTGAATCTATGGCTATAACATCACAGCTCCAAAGTACCCAGCCAAACATTGGCTTTCCTGGTCCTTTTAATATGTAGCATTTCTTATCAGTACTTGAGTTGCCAAGCTTCTTGCTATTGTTTCTTCTGATTTTTTTTTCCTTTTCTTACTGAAGTGGTTTTGGTTTTAACCAAAGTTGGATATAATGGCATTCATCTGCATGCTAGTCTGTGAAAACTTTACCGTGGTGCTAGTGATATAACCTTTAAACTCGATTACTTAGCCAGGGTCTCTATTCTGTCTTAGGAAACCCAATAATTCGTACATCGAATAATCCAAGAAAGACATGGAACAGGCACTTATTTTCAAGAGCTCTAACTGGATTGAAATTGCAACTGAAGACCAAGCCTGATCCAATCACACTGGAACATCCCCAGAGACCTTACGGATTGTGTGTTTGTGACATTCATCACGGTTTCACCTTAAATGTTGTGGAATTGACTCTGAAAACATATACAGATATTGTATGCTATGATTATTTCTTCAACAGAGAAGTTTTTCACTTATATTAACACATTTCAGTTTCTGTTTTAGTTTTCGTTGTTGCTGTCTTGAGTAAATTTGGCAAAGGAGGTACTGTGAGAGTTTATTACAGACTTTTTTTTTTCCACCTGTCAAAATCATGTTGCTGTTTTCAAGATGGTTTGTGTTGGTGTTCTTTATTATATTAGAAGAAATCCATGACAATTGTATTTTGAGCTGCATCTTTCCTGCTAGCTACAGATGATTTGTTATCTTACAGAGGAGTTTTAAGGTCCCCTTTTGTAATCTAAAGGTACAGACTTTGATGCACTAGATTAGAGCTGACCCCTCAAAAGTGGATCTTTCTTTTGAACAAGCACAAGTTGAAAGGGCATGGCAATGTATCTTGACGAGGTATCTTCAGTCAAAGTGGTCATACAGAGCTAGTGGTTTTCATATGAGAGATTCAGCTATGCAGCCAGCTCTTTCTTCAAAAATTATTCTCTGAATGCCTAACTGGTTGTATTATCTTCTATTTACCGCACTGTAATTCAACAGAATTAAAAGAGCATTTTCCATCATTTTTACCAGGTTAAATAAAGCAGACCTCATATTAACTGCACATATTTAGAAAAATATCAAGAAAGCATATTTGATGAAAATTGGGACTTAACATCTTGGGTTTTTTTGTTGTTGTTTTTTTAATATATTTTATTGATTTTTTACAGAAAGAAAAGGAGAAGGATAAAGAGTTAGAAACATCGATGAGAGAGAAACATCGATCAGCTGTCTCCTGCACACTCCCCACTGGGGATGTGCCCGCAACCAAGGTACATGCCCTTGACCAGAATCGAACCCGGGACCCTTGAGTCCGCAGGCCGACACTCTATCCACTGAGCCAAACTGGTTAGGGCTTAACATCTTGTTTTTCAGTGTATGTAAATAGTTACTGGCATCAATATATGATTAGATCTAAAATGAATCTTAAAATAATTTTGTCTCTGGTTTAGTTCGTATTCTTTACTTTTAAAATAATGGTTATTCTCCATATCCTCCCACTCAGTCGCATCACTTTTTCTTTTATACTTAAGAAAAGCATATATAGAAATTCTGTATTATAATTGTGTTACCATGTGCCAGGTCTCCACACCATACAGTCTTCTCACCTTTGTCAAGTGACAGAGATGTTAACATCAGTGGCCTAATAAATACTGGCTACAATTAAATTTTATTTTCAAACACATTTACAGCTCTTTCTGGGAACAAATTTCTTCTGGTTTGATATGCTTGTAGATTTGCCAGGATGGCTCAGATGATACATCTTCATTTGTCTGTTGGAAAAATCTTTAATTATTGAACAAAGTGAACAACACCCAGAAATTTATGGCAAAAAAATATGGTGTGGGGGGAGGGAGGAGAGCAATTAAGAACCTGACAGTGGAGGATCTATTGTAGAGTTTTAAATTGGAAACAATAAACAACACACCTGCTTTTTCAAGCAAGGAAAAATTTTCCTCCAATCACTCTTTGCTTATAATTTTATTTTCTGACTGGAATGCATAACATAATAATTATATAATAATAAGAGTATATGAAAATAACACTGAATTGATAGACAGATTTTAGAATCCTTTTACATATAAGATTTTTTCCTTTTTTTTTTTTTTTTTTTTTTTTTTTTACATAATGTATACAAATTCTGGCCTTTCCAGCCTCTCAGGGAATGTTCATCACATTCTTGTTCAGTTCTACCATGTTCTTGGAAAACATCTCAAAGTCCTTCAAAGTGTTTCATATCTATTTCTAATATGAGCTTGCCATGTTAGAAAGCCAGGGCTGTTGTCTTATTTTTTTGTTTTTGCTTTTATGTCCATGGCCAGTCATGCAGAAAGACTCTGGATATGAAATATCGCTTACATTTAAAGCTTTGGATTGAGCTTGACTGAGGAATAATAGCATTTAGCACAATCGACTCAGATAACTTATTTACTCTTCTATAAAGTTCAATTTTCTCAAGGCTGGACTAACAAGGGAGATTCGACTTACAATCACATAGGAAGTTATCTATCCTGCCTTTCTATAGTCTTTTATTCAGTATTCGAACAAGTACAAATGCACATAGAATAAAAATTGAATGGCACAACAAGGTCTACAGCATAGTGCTTATTCTCTGTATCCTCAGCCTCCAGGTTCTGTTATCAAAATAATTTTTATTATCATACTATCATTAACTCTTTATTTTACCTGAGATATCATGGAATTATATAAATTCATACCTAAATGCTTCCTTACTGTACATTTTTAACCTAGTATTGTAGCTTGGAAAACATTTGTTAACAGTGTACAGCGAGCTAGCAATTCACTTTTGAAGGAAGCATACTACTTCTTTGATAGGCTGCACTTCAATGTGTTCAACCAATCTTTATAGATAAGGATATCAATATTCTCCCCAAATCCTTTCCTTTTACAGGCAAGGCTGAAATAGATATTGATAATGGAGAAAATATAATAGAATAAATATTGCTAAGAGAGTCGCTTAAAATGGAGTTGGGGGGCCATTGAGGAAGTAGGGCTTATGGACATCTCATGTCTCAGTTCTTGGAATAATCATTAAGTAGATGACTGTTGCTCAAGACTTAACAACAAATGTGCTGGATCAATGATTGCTACATGGCTATCTATGGATTTTATTGCTTCCTCATCGAGATGACCAGACCATCTGCATTCTTCAACTTGAAATGAACTAATCCATTTAAAAAACCAGGAACCTCCATTCATATCATGGGCCTAACCAATCCCAACTGACCTACCCAATATCCTTCATTTACAAGGAGGCCCTAATGTGAACAGCTCTTACGGTTTTGTCCTTCATAGACTGCCTTTCTTTGTTCCCTTCAAAGCCAAATTTAGGTTACTTCCTGAATCTGAGTCCCAGACTTAAATCTTTCCTTTGCTCAAATAAATGCTTTTTTGTCTTTATTAGTTGTTGTTTAATATTTATAGTTGTTGTGTTGTTTTGTTTTGTTTTGTTAAGAATAGCTATCTCAATTTGGGTTCTACCAGAAACAGAATCTGATAAAATTTCTAGGGTACAAACTGTTTATTTGGCAGTTATTCCAGAAACACAGGACAGGGATTGAAGAAAGACAGAGGGGAAAAAAGAGAATCCAAGAAAGAGTGCGATTTTAAGAAAGTTGTCAATGTGGGACATAGGAGCTCAGCCTTGCTGGAAAGCTCTGGTCCACAGAGTAGAACACAGGGTAGAACATGCCTTCATTCCATAACATTTATCCAGCAACTCCCATCCAGTCCACCATTGACTGTGGGCTGCTGACAGGGACTTAGTTCTTTAGTGCTTTTGGATTTCTCTGAGCATAGTCTGGGAATACTCTTATAGATAGAAAAACAACACTCAAAAAAAAATGCAGATGTCCACGTTAAGTTGCCTTCTTGTAAAGATGTAAAGAGAATATCAATAGGGCACAGACATTAGGCTCTACATTATCCTTATTGAGGCGGTCTTTTTGTATAGAGTCTAAGGGTATGTTCATTTTTAATACTGCAAAGGATCCTATATATTCGCACCAGCAATGCGTGCTTCTTTATATGTGCTTTCCTACCTACTGAAATTTAATAAATGCCATGATATTTGCTATTCTAATAACTTAAAAATGCTATTTTATTTCCATTTTGTTTTTTAATAATTTCATTAAGGTTGAGCTATTAAAGATTAAGCTATTAAAATTAATAGATTTTAATAGATTAAGCTATTAAAAATAAGACTAAGTAATTTTATTTGCTTTTCTATGAATTGTCTGTCCATAGACCTGCTAAATTTAAAAATTAAATTGGTCTGTTTGTCTGTTCTTTATTAACCTTTACAAACTCATCTCATATTGAAGAAATCAAGCATCTCTATATATAAAAGCCCAGCGACTGATATGGTGGAAGGACCGGAACGGCCAGAACGACTGGTTGCTATGTTGCACAGTGACCACCAGGGGGCAGACACTCAACACAGGAGCTGCCCCCTTGTGGTCAGAGAGCTCCCACAACAGGAATGCTGCTCATCCAGACCCTGGGCTCACAGCTGGCGAGCGCAGCGATGGTGGTGGGAGCTTCTTCTGCCTCCAGGGCAGCACTAAGGAGTGGCAAGCCAAGTGGTAAAGAGCAAGCAGGCAGGCAATAAGGAGTGAGCAGGTGGGCAGTAAGGAGTGAGCATGCAGGCGGTTAGGAGTAGGTAGTCCTGGATTGCAAGAGGGCTGAGGGCCCCCCAGTCCTGTGCACAAATTTTGTGCATTAGGCCTCTAGTTTTTTATATAAGAGGGATTATATTTAATGAGATTTATTCAAGTACTTTGAGTTACAGTTGTTTAATACTATACAGAAAAAATAGGATGGGTTTTCAGATTGATTGATTCATTGATACTATCCAGTTGAGGATAGAAATTGTTAAATTTGCACTGTAGAAAGTCTTATCATTTTAAATGATCTCCAACACTTTGCATGAATTTTTAAATAACCATTATATTTTCCATGCCCTAGTTTTTAACATTAAAAATATCCAGCAATTTAATAGTGTGCTGTTATAACAAAGTACCTGAGAGCAGGACTGAAGCGTAAAGTTCATTGGAGGACAACTTAATACAACTGTAGCAAAGAGAATGAATAGTGGCTGTGGCCTGCAGAAGCCTTTGGAGTCACTGTGAAAGCAACCATGACTTGGGAGGAATGAGATTTAAATGTTATGGAAAATATTTAGGGCATTTCTGGTTCTAGGGATGGAATAAACTAAATCATAACTATAGGGTTAAATATAATATGACTAGAGGCCTGGTGCACAGATTCCTGCACGTGTGGGGTCCCTTGGCATGGCCTACAGAGATTGAGCTGAAACAGGCAGTCCAATGCCTCCTATTGCTCCTGCCTGCCACTCATCCCAGGCCCACTGTGCCTGCCGTGGACTCGCACCCAGTCAGTCCTAATCAGGAGAGGCGTGTGCCTCCACAGCAGTGCTAGCCAGCCACGTGCCCTATGTCTTGCACTCGTCCTAAGAGGGGTGGGGTGGGGTCCAGGATGCAATCGGCCCTCAGGCAGTTGGTGGGACACCTTCGCCCCGGATCCGGATCCGTCCTGCTGATGTTCTCGCCAGTTGTCAGGAGCCACCTGGCAGCCGCTTTTAACCCGTTTCTTCTTTGCAGAGCATCTAGGACAGGGAAGCAGCCACAGTGCCTGAGGCCAACTTCCAGGATTCTGGTGGCACTGTTGGGATTGTGCTGGTGGCACTGGTCCTTCGGTGCCTGGCTTGTTCTTCAGAGATTGGACCTACAGGACTACTGAGGGAGTGAATGGCTTCCGAGGGGCTGGTGGGCCACCAGGATGGGTCCGTCAGCTGAGCAGCACTCCTGCTGTGTGAGTGCACCGACCACCAGGGGGCAGCTCCTGCTTTAAACATCTGCCCCCTGGTGGTCATTGCATGTCATAGTGACCCAACACCAGTCCTTCAGTCCTTCAGTAGCTTAGACTTTTATTTATATGGACTAGAGGCCCGGTGCACAAAAATTTGTGCACTCGGGTGGGTCCCTCAGCCCACCCTGTGCCCTCTCGCAATCTGGGGCCCCTTGGGGGCCCCTTCCCCTGGCTGCTGGCACCAGTTTTCCTCCGGTGCCCGGAACCCAGGCCTTCGCTCTTCGCTGGGAGGGGCCCACACGGTGGGCGAGGGGCTTAGCTCTTTTAAAAATACTTCTGAATGTTTGGTAAATAACCCTGTAGGAATCTACTTTCTGAAACATGCTGGCTGTTAAGGGCTGATTTGGGTAATCAACAAAATGTATGTTAAAATCCTAATCCCCAGAACCTCAAAATGTACCTGTATATGGAGATAAGATCTTTAAAGAGGGGATTACATTAAATTGTGGCAGTTCCAGTGGGACCCTTAGCCCATCTCACTGAAGTCCTTATAAGAAGAGGAATGTTGGGGTCCAGCCCCAGCAGGTCCAGGAGTTCCCAAAGAAGGAATGACACAGAGGCAGTATTCAGGTTATCATCATAGCCAGGTTCTCTTTTTATTGTCCTGTTACATCTATATTTATACTATTTGATCCTATAAACATGCCTCTATAAGCTTTTTTTTTTTTTTTGCATCGGGTCCATTTATTGGGGGGTCAGTCAAAGGGGGAGCTGGCTAGGGTGGGGTAGGGCAGCAGCTTGTCTGGCCCCCGAGAAACCCAACTTAAGTCCAGAGCCTCGAGGGCTTAGAAGCCAAAGTCTTCCTCCACCTTTATCTGCACGGGGGCCAGCTCCGGAGTCAGCGGGACTCCTGCCCAGTGCCCTTCCTATGGCACTTGCCGCCTCTTCCAACTGCTGGGCCCCTCGCCAGGGGCCGGGCTGCTGGCTTCTGTGGGCGCTGGCGTCCTCCTGGGCGGGGACAGCCCCTCTTTCTCTGGAGGCTCGTTCGCAGCGTTGCCTGGGTTGGGGGCGTCTCTGCCCTGGCTGCCCTCGTCCTCCAGTAAGATGGTGAACTGGCTGGCCCGGTAGTTGTCACCGTAGGAGTCCAGCACCTTCATGAGGAACCTCCGCTCCTGCTGGAGTCTCCATGTTATCCTCTATATCTGATGGAGCCTGTTCAGGCCCCGCTCCTTCGCCTGCTCAATCTCCCTGCAGCGCCGATCCAGCGCCTGGTACTTCCTGCGATTGAGTTCCTGTTGGCGCCGCCCTTGCTGGCCTCAGGCTGCCTCCTCCTCTTCGTCTCGCTCCTGGAGGCTGGAGCTGCCCAGACCCCCAGACACGAACTCCACTTCGGTCTCAAGCTTGCTCTCCAGGATGTGACCACCGAACAGCGGAGGCAGCGCCAGCTCCCAGCCGGGAGGTGCTGAGAACTCCTCAAAGCCCACAGCTGCCATGGACCCCTCTCTCTGCTCCGTTTCTCCCTGGCTCCCGACGCAGAACTTCCAACCTTGCAAGCCTCTAGTTTAAAGTGGCTTGCAAAACTACAGCCCATCTGATTTCACAGCCAGGCACCCAGGCCCTGGCCGCTAAGCCTCCTGGGAGTTGTAGTTCTCTATTTCCGGCTTGCCTCCCTCGCCCCACCCCCACCCCAGTCCCAACTGAAAGGCCCTGCTGGCTGGTCTAACCCTGTGGCCAGGCATCTGAGTCACCTCGGGTCTTTATTCCTGTCCGGACACCACGCCATCTGACCATGGAGACTCTCCTCTTGCGAGGCCCCTGGGTCTCCTTCTGGGTCTCCTCAGCCAGGTACTGGATTGCGTGCCCCAGCTGCAACTCAGCCCCAGGCCCTGGGTCTCCTTCTGGGGCCTGGCTGCGTCGCCCCTGGGGTCCAGATGGTGTCCCCAGGCAGCTATGCAGCCTGGCCTCTGGCCCCGCCTCTGGGTGTTCTCCCATCACTGGTGGTCAGTGATCTGAGAAGCCAGGCAGACATCCGCCTCTTCCCTGCCCCACCCAGCTTCTCCCATTACTGGCCCAGGGCCGGCAAAGGCGGCCAGGTTCTCTTATCACAGAAGCCAGCAAAGGAGGCCTGGCTTCTCCGAGCAAAGGCAGCTCGGTTCTCTGGCTCTTGGCTGCCGCCTGGGTTTCCTTTCCGATTGCAGTCAGCGGCAGGCAGCTTCTTCCCTCCTTCCCCTTTCGCCTCCCAGCATTGCGCCTATGTTGGCAGTTAACTGCCAATCTTAGTTGGCAGTTAATTTGCATATAGCCCTGATTAGCCAATGAAAAGGGTATCTATCGTCGTACGCCAATTACCATTTTTCTCTTTTATTATATAGGATTGTGGATCAATGAAGAGATCAGTCTGATGTCTTGTAAATATAATGGTTTATGACATTGAAAACTTTAAATATATTTATGTTTTGGGCAAGAGGAAGTCATTGGAGATTCTTGGATCACTGAGAAGAAAGTTGATTATAAAAGATGTTTCCCAAAACTAACCAGGGGTATGTATGTAATTTGCATTAGAAGAGTGTGAAATAGGAAACAGAGACACCAGATAATGATCAATAAAGTGTGGCAAAAATTCACTTGAAAGGACAGCTAAAGTTCAGGAGGCCCCACAATACCCATAGGAAAGATAAAGTGGGTTCCTCCTGAAAACCAAGTCCTGGAGCCGTCAGACGAGAGCATATTTTGAGATTATCACTGTATAACTATTATGTGTATATATATTCCAACAAAAATGGAAGGATTATGAGTATACTCATGAAAGAGAAAAATATTAAATACCTGTGTCAGCCTTTGATTATTCCAGTATCTCACTGTAAGTATAAGAAACTTGTTAAAAATTGAGCACCCTAACTTAGAGTTAGTACCTTTGTGCTAGCTTGTTTTTGCAGATGAAGAATTTATTTTGCAAAACTTTATAATGCAGATTTTTAGAAGTATGTTTTTAAATAGAATTTTGCCTCTGCAATTAGATATTAGGATAATTTTAGTAACTTTTTTGTTTATTAAAAGATAAAATAGTCATCTGGAACATTAAGGGAAACTACAGTGCTCTTTCTCCAATAAAAGGTAGAAATTCAACCACATTGGTCTGAAATAGCTAAATGAGCAGATTCCCATTTCTTTACTGAAGTAGCTGTAACTGACAAGAACCCTTTTTGCCTTAATACAAAATCATGGAGATGTGATTTCCAGGGAATCTCAATTTGCTATCTCATTAATTCTCATTTTTATTTAATGGGTTTCTAGACACTAGTGTCTCAGCTCCTTTCAACAATCCTACTCTCTCTTCCATTTGTTGCTAATGTGAGCCTCTTGAAACTTTATACCACATGAGCGTTGATGAATGCTCAGGGAAATAAGTCAATTCATCAGCCCTGTAGCGACTGGGTACTGCGCATCAACTTTCTTCATGGAAAAATGAATAGGTTTGGTAATAAAGTGGCTAGGAGAGCAAATGGAATAAGATTTGCAGTTTATTTTTCTTTCAACCCAATGATTTCCTTTAAAGTATTGGGTCAGCTTTAGCTCAAGCGGTTACTTCGAATTCTGCTTGTTGCAGACACATAAAGTATGTGTCACAGTATCAAGACACAATATTTAATATAAAAATTTGACGTTATCATAGCATTGTGTGTGTACTGAGTCAAAGTTCTATTGACAAAGCAATTTATTTCAATGTTAACTATATGTTTAAAGAAATAGTGATAAGATTTCTTCATTTCTAGATAATAACACTTCATACATTTGAATAGAGATATATTACAGAGTCACCATTCATCATTTAAAATTGAGCAGTTATAGGCAATTAGTTTGATATCAAATAATATCCAAGTACTTTTATATAATCCTGGTGTAGCAAAGATTGTTAAGCTAATCATCAAACCCATTTTTTATTTCATTCTGGGCTCACAGACTGTTTCTCAGCTTCCCTGGCAGTTAAGAGGAGTAATAAAAATGGTTAAGTTTATAAGACACTGGGGGGTAGGGGAGGCCAGGGGATTGTCAAGGGTGGGGGAAAAAAGGAGACATATATAATACCCTTTTTAATACTTTAAGCAATAAAAAAATAAATTAAAAAAATGGTTAAGTTCTAGTTATGAGATCTGATGTGATAAACACCAATGGAGGGATTGGGCAAAAAAAGGTTTACAGTGGTGAGTTTGTTCCTCTATTACTATGTATTAATTATTGTATTATTTTTATAAGAACAACTGTAAACTTATTTTTGTCCCAACCTATACATCATGAAAGATGCAGATGAGCCCAGCTTTGGGTTTTTCTTCTTGAATATAGCTAATTTCTAAATGGTCCTTCTGAGAAGGTTGTTGGGAGTGTGTCTGAAAAAGATGCAGTTCTCGAGCATATAGAGCTGCCTACCATTGGATCCAGCTATTCATTTGTTTACTAGTTCCACCATCAGGACTGCTAATGTGCTTAGATAGCATTTGGGAAATGTGCTCACTTCCTAATCTGCCTAAATATTATTAATGATTTGCGATAGAGAGAATTTATTTATGCATTCATTGGTTGCTTGCATGTGCCCTGGCTGGGAAGCAAACCTGAAACATGGGGTATGGAGATGATGCTCTAAACAACTGAACTACGTGGCCAGGGCATGACTTGTTTTTTATGGTGAAGAAAAGATAAGCCCAGCCAGTGTGGCTCAGTCGATGAGCGTTAACCCATGAACCAAGAGGTCACCAATTCAATTCCCTATCAGGGCACATGCCTGGGTTGCAGGCTTGATCCCCAGTAGGGGGCATGCAGGAGGCAGTGTTTCTCTCTCATGGATGGTTCTAGCTCTCTAATCAATGTTTCTATCTCTCTCTCTATTACTCTTCCTCCCTCTCTCTCTCAAATCAATAAAAACATACAAAAAAGAGGAAAGATGAGTTGGTCCCTTAATCTGTATTTGTCTATTTTTTAAAATCCAAAAGAACAAGTCTCTCATGTTTCGTATTTAAAGCCTCTTTTTTCTTTTTTCTTTTTTATCTGTCCATGATTTTTTTCCCATACTACAGACCTTTTTGTTTTTCTATAATGTTTCCTTTAGTTTTTTTTTAAGTTCTATTTTACTCATTCTCAATTCCTTCAGCCCTCTTATTGATCCTCAGCCATTCTCAAAAGTAAATCATGTGAAATCTAAAGTTCTTGGCAGCAGAGATAGCATTTTCAAAATCTATGAGAGCAGCACTTTTCGTTTAAGAGGCTCCCCCTCCTCCTTCTGAGTCACAGTAAATCTGGTTGATGTCAGTTTAGACTGCTGGTGCTAAAGTGACTTGGAAGCTGCATTCATTAAGTAATTCTGATGAGAATGGAGTTTTCTTAAATCCATTTTCACAATGGATAACTTGTAATGTACTCAAACAGCAGAAACTAAGTATTATTATCTAGAGGAAATGAATTATTTAGGCTGAAAGAACATGTAAAAATATTGAAGCAAAACTGGTAAAAAAAAAAAAAAAGTGATGATGCATTCAGATCTCAGACTGAGTTTAGAATAGTTTGACTCGAAAAATCTCTCTAATTCTCTAAGCTTGAGTGTATCCAACTATAGAAAAAAAGAGGCAGACCTGTTAATTAGCAAAATTTCTGCAATTTCAAAAATCTATAATTTCAAAAAGAAATGTTAGCAGAACTTGTGTCTGTATTGATTCATCATTATGAAGGAAGTTGCCTAACTCCCCTTTCTTATAGAAATGCATTATGTTAGTATTAAAAGTAAAACAAAACTGCCCACTTAAATTCATCTTTAATAGAGCAGATTCTCAGTTAGCTTGTATGTATATTCAGGCACCCAGGGGAAAGTAGCTCCCCAAGAATTCAGTGAAAGAGGAGACAAAATATACTTCAAGATATTAATATTTTTGCAACTGTATTGAGTGCTGTAGATTCTAAAGGATTTGTTTGATTGATGTTTTAGGTACCTAGAGTAAAAAATTATTAAAATTTTAGAAACCACTTTTAGTGGAAAAATTTATAGTGGAATAATTTAAGCAAGTAAGTACTTCTGGTTTCTTTGAAAATGCCTAAATGTAAGATATATCTAATATAAAAACGGTGCCAAATGTTAATGTTATAGATGTATTGAAATGAGGAACTTTTTATTTTTATAGTATCATTTATGAAATTTATAATTCAAAATATTTCTTCTGAATTGGACTCTAACACATTGAGAACCATAACAGGAAATTCAAACTTGTTATTTTACACCCAATCTTCATAGATCTACAGCTCCCACTTAAGCAAACTTTCTTAAAGCCAACCTTACTTAAACCAATATTTACTTAATTAGCGTTATATTTGTGCTTTTGCTCAAAGTGTAATATTTGCTCATTTAAACTGTAGGCATTACCTCTGCGATACAAATACAATCTCTGAAATCTTAAGCAACTTGCTCAAGGTCGTGCAGCTAGTACATCATCAAAGGAAGTATATAATCACAGGCCTCTTGCACAGAGTTTATTCTTACATCACTGCACGGAAGTGCCTCTGATGCATGGATGTAAGAAAAGAAGGCTCAAAAGTGTCAGCATTTATAACTATAACTCAGTATCAAAGTATGCTTTGATCATGTATGATTGTATAAAATCGAAGTATGCCTCAGGTTAAAGATATTTAATGTTATAGTGGAAAACTCAAAAACCTCAGAAAATAGGGGAGGCATACTAAGGGTCCCCTTAGTGAAAACCAAAGTATATTTGTTTTTCTCTATTAGGTAAAATTTAAAATGAACCAAATATTCTATAAAATGTGAGAATGAGGCAAAGAGCAATGGTACTCACATGGTGCAGTCAGATATGCTGCTGGCATATCTTTTCAGAGGTGTACCAGGGAAGGGGAGAAGAATGGATAACCATTGTTCAGATGAGGAGGAGCAAACTCTGAATTGCCCTCATTTGATGTGGGTGACCATGTTTGATTAACTAAAGTTATGCCTTTCATTCGGTGAAAAATCATGACAGTGCATTGAGTAAGCCTTCCTAAATGAAGAAAACTCTCAATGAATATTTAATTTTTCTCTTCAAAAATGCAAAATCCATCTGATGCACAATGTTATGATTAAACCAGTAAGAACAACAACTAAAAAAGGAACATCATTTGATGTGTGCTTTAAAAAATGTGATGGTGTTAACTAACAAATAGTAGATTGGAGGGCATAGGTGTCCCTTTGTCTCCAAGATTACATTAAGAAGGTTAAATAAGGTATTCACTTTCGTTGATAATTACCAGCAACAGACAAGCCAGGAAGGTTATAAAAAAGCCAGGAAGCTTATGCATTACATTTGACATTCTTATGGCATATTAAGAGTATTTTGATTCTATTTTTAAACTTTATCTATATAAAAATTTTAAAACACAGTTTCAAATGACAAACAATACATGTACTACAGCAGAACAAAATCTCCCTCCTTTTCCCTTGATGTAAGAATGAAAGGATCTATGTACCATAAATCAAGGGCACAGTGTCATGCACTAAAGGTCTGAATAGAGTGAAGTCAGTTTGCTTTCATCCTTAGTTCCCGCTTCACACAACCACTGTGGACCCAGATGGCTTCACTCTTGGGGAGTGGCCCTCATTAAAGTTCTAATAGAACAAGGACACTGATAAAAGGGGTCATCTATTGCCAGAGCCACAAAGAATTGTCCTGGGGACAGACACAAGCCAGAGATGACAAGCTATGGGCTGAGCAGCCAGCATCATATCAGTGCTCTCTCGGGCTCTGGCTGGGAAAATGTGGAGCTCATAATGAATAGCACCAGCCATTCCCCAGGTGAAGGACACAGGTGGGGCAGGGTGGTGGGGTCAGCCACACACAGGCTTTCATCACACACACTGCTGAGCAATGTCCTGACGATTTGTGAAGTCTCCTCTTGTTCTGTCCTTTGAGGCTGGGATCTATGTTGACTGTGCTGCTAATCTATATATATATATTTCCTTGCCCTAATTCATACAAGTAATCCCAAGGTGGCTCATCCTCTTCATCCTGAAAAATCTAACCAATGATACCAACAGTATTAAAAATGCTGAGTTAGGAATCAGAAGATCTAATGTATAAACTCTTTCCTACTATTGAGGAGGTGGCAGGAGGCAAATCATGAAATCCCCTTTGCCTCCATTTTCTTATCTATAAAATGAGACTAATAGTAAATACATTCTTTACCTACCTCGTAGGTATGATGAAAATATTGTAGGAAAAAAGTGTGTTTTTTTAAAAATATATTTTTATTGGTTTTAGAGAAGAAGGGAGAGGGAGAGAAAGAGATAGAAACATCAATGATCAGAGAGAATCAGCTGACTCCTGCATGTCCTCCACTGAGGTTTGAGCCCACACCAGGGCATGTGCCCTGACCAGGAATCAAACTGTGACCTACTGGTTCATAAGTCGATGCTCAACCACTGAGCAACATTGGTTGGGCAAAGTGTGTGTGTT
This sequence comes from Myotis daubentonii, assembly GCF_963259705.1. Lineage (NCBI taxonomy): Eukaryota > Metazoa > Chordata > Mammalia > Chiroptera > Vespertilionidae > Myotis > Myotis daubentonii. Next base: position 15,090,831 of record NC_081842.1, on the reverse strand, counting down.
GTTTTGTATTGTTTCTTTTTTAATTGAGCATATTATAAAGAAGTTAGCTGAACTATTTTATGGAACTAGAAAAGACTATAATTTCACCATCACAGTTCAAGAGGCTACCTTTTATACCTTTGTATAAAAACGTTCTTTTTTTTTTATTTACAATGTGTGTGATTTGTTTACATGTTTATTTTTAAAAGGCAAAACATGATATGAACTTTAAGAAATAAAGCTTCGTGAAAATAACTTCTAACCAGTTATATTTTTTAAGCAAAAATGATAGGAATATGCATATAAACTTAATCTTATAGATTGGATTTAGGTGCCCAACATTATAAATTGTAGGTTTCTTCAATAAATTTAGACTTTTGGTCATGTGTGTTCCTATAACTCTAACTTATATGATGGCATCCTACTTTTTCACAGGAAAACTTTATCTGCACCAGATAAAACAGTTGGCTTTACCCGATTTGAATCAGAGTCTTTTGAGTCTTAGATGCACCAAGGCAACTGGACCAAGTCAGAGAATGACATGTAGACTTCATTTGTTCCTCCACACAAGTCATCGATATGTCTGTTGAGAAAGCATTATGGAATATGATAATAATAGATTATTTAAAACAAAGTTGTTATTTAGAGGCATACTGGTACAATACATTGTGGATAATAAGAGAGAGACAACACATTGATATTTCCTGTGTAATAGGCTTCTAAATGCTTTACATGTATGAACTTCATCCTCGTAACAACCCAATGAGATAATGTATGTTTGCTGTTGCTGCTGTAACAAATTAGCATAACTTTAATGGCCTAAAACAATACAAAATTATTCTCTTATTGTTCTGGAGGTCAGAAATCTGAAATGAGGTGTGTGTTTTTGGTTTGATGTATATATGTCTTTATTGATTTTAGAAAGAGGGGAAGAGAGAGGTAGAGAGAGAAACATTGATGTGAGAAAGAAACATGGATCTGCTGCCTCCTGCATGTCCCTTACTGAGGATCAAGCCCACAATGTAGGCATGTGCCCTGACTAGGAATTGAACACGTTTGAATGCACTGGACAACTTTCAACCAATTGTCACAAAGGCCAGAGCTGGAGTGAGTGAAGCTGAAATTAAGATGTCATCAAGTCTGGTTTCTTCTAGAGGTGCCAGGAAAAAATCCCTTCCCCACCTTTTTCACCTAGAGAGCACTGCCAAAGCTTGTGTCTGGCCACACCATTGTCACATCCTCTCCTCTCTGTCATCAGAACTCCCTCTCACAGGGCTGCTTATGATTGCATTGGGTCAGCCCAAATAATCCAGTGTGGTCCTCCAATCTCAAGTCCTTAATCAAATCTGCGAAGTTCCTTTCACCATGTGAAGTAGTAGCATATTTGGGGGGTTCGGATGTCGACATCTTTTGGGCAGCATTATTCTGTTTACTACAGATAACTGTAATTATCCTCATCTTATAAATGAGAAAACTGAGTTATAAGAATAGATCAGGTAACTTGTGTAAGGTTATGAAGCCAATAACTGATAGAGCCTGGCATCAAATACACTAAGTGTCTAGATCTTGACCATTATGTCATTTTGCCTGAATGGAAAACCTTGGTGGATCCATCATAACCCTTATTTTCAAACGGAGATTCTATGTCATAATACGAGGTCCAGCCTGAAATGTCTTCCGGAGAGTGAAGTCTGCCCTCATTAGTGTAAGTATATACATATATGTATATGTCAAAAGTTCCCAGACTTCAGTGACACAAATATCTCCCTGGCTCAGGCGTCCTTGAGAATGTGGAGTAACCGAGCCAGACTTCCCATGATACCTTTTCTGCTGAGAGTCTATTTTTGTGTTTCTCTAATAGCAGAGCCGTATGTTCTCTCTCTTCCCTGTGGTGGCATTTCTGTCATTTTTGTGTACCCAAATCACCTGGGGGTTAGTATAAAAGTGGCTGTCTGGACCCACATCAAAGCTACTCAATCAGAATTTCTCCATATGGGGCCCAGATAGGAGCCAGACATCTTACTGATCATTCTGACACACACCAAATTTTGAAAGTCTCTCTAGGATTATGAGTTGATTCATATTGTAAAGTATTTGTTCACCATATTGTTTCCCAGGGACATTTGCCAAACTTTTTAAAAATATATACTTTTATTGATTTCAGAGAGGGAGAGACATAGAAACATCAGTGATGAGAGAGAATCATTGATCAGCTGCCTCCTACACACCCCATACTGTGCACTGAGCCTGCAACCCAGGAATCAAACTGTGACCTCCTGGTTCATAGGTTGATGCACAATCAATGAGCCATGCTGGCCAGGCCCAACATGTTTTTAGAGACATTTTTTGTTGTCAAAAGTGAGGTAGTGCTGGTGACATCCAGTGGATAGAGGTCAGAGATATTACTAAACATCTCACCATGTACTAAACACCCACCCCCTAAGAAATAATTATCTAGCTCACAGAAGCCTGTTCCAAAAGGACAAAAGAAGAGGATAAAATAGTTTATATTTTAACTTAAATCCACTTTATTCTATGCAAATATCTACACATCAATAACTGAATTTAGTGTTATGACTTTGAAGTGAAAAAAAAAAAAGGAAGAAAACAGGTAGGATAAAAATTGAGAAACTTCTTACATGCATAGGGCTAGAAGATAGTAATCCTTCCACATTAATATTTTAGACATGTTTATGGAAAATAATCTTACATTCTACTGTCCCCCCAAAAGCACACATGACTCTAGGAGACAGCTGAGCAATCCATGCTTCGCTGACTCTGGTTTACTGCCACTTTGTGAGTGCTTTCTGGTTACTGAACTTACAAAAACAAATTGAGAGGGAGCCTTTACCAACTTTTAGAGGCACCGGTCATGGCCAGACTAGCTAAACTTGATTTTCAGGCTTGGATCTATCTGTCCCTTACAAGTTGTGTGTCTATGAACAAGTTCACTAACCTCCCCAATCTTCAATGTCCCCATCTACAAAATGACAGCCAGTTTCATGAACTCCAATATTACAGAGATTCTCACACCTCTAAATGGCAAAGGAAACTGACGAATGCATGGAACCCCATTTGCTTTATGGAAACTCTTTACTGAGAACTTCCTATGTGCACCAGACACGGTGCTTAGCATTTTATAAACACGTACTGCCCTCCACCCGCCTTAAAAATAACAAATTCTAAAAAGGTTTACACATGCTCTGCTCTTGTCTTCTAAGAAGTGGGAAGACAAGCCATTAAGGTGAGGAAATAAATCCCTGTGCCGCTGACATTCCGGTGCTAAAAGAATAAGAGAAGACATTGTAATTTTTTAATACTTTGCCAGTTACATCATTAACAGGTGAGAATCTCGGTAATGATTATTTTTTTGTTTTTATTTATTTATTTATTTATTTGCTCTCCATATGAGATGTATTTTTTAAATTCTTTATGTTTAAAGTATTACATATGGTATTACATAAGTCTCCTTTTCCCCCATTGACCTCTCCCCAGCCACCCCCACCCCCCAGAAGATGCCCTAGTGTCTGTGTCCATTGGTTGTGCTTATATGCATGCATACAAGCCCTTTGGTTGATCTCTTACCCCCCTTCCTACCCTCCCCTGATTATTTTTATTTTGAACACTGGAGAGTTTAAAGAACGTAGATATACAGGAGAGTGAGCCTGTTAATTAACTCACTCAAATAATTCTACTATTGAATGACAGTGCTTGGAACATTGGAAATACCATAGCAAAGTGAACAGAAAATTCCATGCTTTCTAAGTGCTAATTAATGTTTTGGTGGCAAGAGACCCCGATTTTCCTGGATCTTCACATCTTGGGAAAGTGTGGGAATCCAGGGAAGGGCCTTGGACTTCACTCCGAATGTGGATTAAGCTAGTCCAGTGTGTATTCTTCTAAATGACAAAGGTCTGGTTTGCATATGTGAATTTGATCTAGGTTTTGGTTGCTTATATTGTAGACTAGAGGCCCGATGCAAGAGTAGGCCTTCACAGCCCCAGCTGCCTTGGCCCTCATAGCCCCGATCCCTGCCCACTGGTTGTTTGGATTGTCGTTCTGGAAGGTCCTTCCAGAAGGTCATTCGGCCATCTGGTCTAATTAGCAGGTTAGCTCTTTATTATATAGGATGAGGAAATTTAGCTTTAGTGATGGTAGATTCAGAAATTTGCCCATGGACACACAGTTAGTAAGTATTTGATCAAAGACTGTGATTCAGTTTTGCCTGAACCCCAAACCAGGTGGGTGCATACCTTGCTGTACTATATTCAGTTGTGCTGAAAAGTACAGAAGTTAAACTGACTGCCTCAGTATTATTTGGGTATCTAAAGATGGGAGAGCTTAAACAAATTAATAAGGTCTATTATTGAGTAACTAGAGGCCTGGTGAATGAATTCGTGCATGGGTGGGGAATGGCTGACCTGATCCAGCCAGGCCAGCCAGGAGGAGAGGCCGTGGGTGGTTGGCTGGCCAGCCCCACCCCCTGATCAAACTCCTGGTAGAACTCCTGGTTGAACTCCCAGTCGAGGGGACAATTTGCATATTAGTCTTTTATTATATAGGATATCTTTCACTGTAGGTTCGACTCAACATTACTAGTTTGTCCTTAGTTGTCTTAACCATGTAATGTATCCTATATAATAAGTGCCTAATATGCAAATAGATTGAACGACAGAATGACTGGTCGCTATGATGCACACTAACCACCAAGGGGCAGATGTTCAATGCAGGAGCTGCCCCCAGCCTGCAGGACCCAGGCCAGCCAAGGAGGGTGCCGGTGGGGGCCCTCCTGATCACCCCACCAGTTGTCCCACAGATTGGCCCTGATCGCCGGCCAGGCCAAGGGACCTACTCATGCATGGATTTCGTGCATTGGGCCTCTAGTTTTAAATAAAACAAAATCAAATGAATATTTCACACACAAAAAAAGTATAATGCCTAGAGTTAACTAGCATCTACCAAGTTTCAGGTACCATTGTATAAATTGCCACAAGTAGTATCAGAATTAGGATCTGAAACTAGGTCTATAGATCATGAAAGTTAAGAACAGTTTTAGATTTTAAATATGTGTCTTTTAAAAAAAATTATATCTTCTAGTCAATATTACTATCTTCAATCTGAAGGACCAAAATAAATAATAGGGCTTTGTTATTAAAAATTCATAAAACTAGCCCTACCTGGTTTGGCTCAGTGGATAGAGTATCAGCCTGTGGACCAAAGGGTCCCAGGTTCAGTTCTGGGAAAGGGCATGTACCTCATTTTCAGGCTCCTCCCCAGCCTGGGTCCTGGTCAGGGCACATGCAGAAGTCAATCAATCAAAGTGTTTCTCTCACATCAATATTTCTCTCTGTTTTACCCTTTCTCTTCTACTCTCTCTTAAAAAAAAAATCAATGGGAAAATATCCTTGGGTGAGGATTAAAAAAAAAATTGAAACTAAATGAATGTTCAATAGAATTAAATATCAACTTTCAATTTTGTTTAAGTTTATAGTGTATATAATTTTAGATTTATTAAAGCTTAAATTTGCCCTGAGATTTTTGGGGACTAGAGTGTCACTAACCCCTCCTGTGGGGCCAGAGTAATGAACTGATCATTATGCATTGTTCTTGACAGAGTAGAATTCAAGAAGAGCAAAAGAAATGTGGCAAGATGTACCCAGGTGTTGCCAAGCAACCTGGTCACTTCATTTCCCAAGGATTACTCTGTATGTGAGACATAATTTTGATATTTGACTCAAAATCATTTTATCTTTTCGATACTACATTGGTTATTGTTGCTTCAATAGAAGTGATGATAAATTATTCTTATGACTCTCATGTTTAATTCTTTTAGGCTTATAGAAAACCTGGATTCCTGCAACTGTTAAATAAAATTTAAAAATACACCATCACTGCACATAAAAATTGAGTACCAACCTAGATAAGCATTATATATGAATTATAATTTTTGTGCTAATGAACAAATTTATTCAGTAGGATGAGAATTGTGGGAAATTGTCATTCACTAGAAAATTAATGTAACAGGAAAAGTTCCCTTTGCAAGCTAATGCCTTTTTAACCAACATAGATTTTGAGATTCAATGTTTTATTAAATCCAGCTTGACCACATTTTAGCATTCATATATCACTGTTGTCTATGAGTAATTGCAGAAGATTCTGTTGCTGGTGCTATTATCAGGAATTTCATGTGAACATGAAAATGGAGATGGTGAATATGAGTTGATATAGTACCTCTGGAGAGTGCCAACTTTTTATTTTTGTAAGCACTTATTTTCAGATGCCTCATGAAGAGTAGATGCTTTTGAAACTTTGTTTTGAACACCTATCCTGAAAGTCAACATATAAATCTGATCTTCATTGACCCCATGGAGATCTCTGTTAGTGTCCTGTGCCTCATGACTGTGGAAACTAAAGTTGTTTTACAGGTAGAATCTAAAGAGAAAATTGTCATTGGCCATATTCAATGAAGTTAAGACAGTTTTTATGTGAACAAAAATAGTTAAGGTTTATTTATTGTAGTGTGTGTGTGTGTGTTTCCATGGGTTTCATTTCTAGGATTAATATTTTTAGAAAAGTCTGCATTTCATCTTATGTTGGACTCACAAGATTAAACCATAAGGATAAAGGGGTGATTTGTTAACCATATGCAAACACTTGGATATTTGCACTCAAATGGAAATGAATTTTCCTGAGTATATATGGTGGAATTGAAGCTAAATTGGTGTAAAAAATATCTAGTTGTTTATAAAAAAAAAGTTGTTGGTATTTCAGCATTGCTCCACAGGATTAGTCAAGGGTGCAGCTTGCTGCTTCGCCATCACATAGGCCATGATCTTGTTCTGCATCACTGAGAATGCTAGTCATATGCTAATACCAATCCACAGCAAAGAAAAGAGAACAGGGTACCTCATTAATTCTCTGCACCCATTCCAATGTGTGGACATGTTTCCAACACCACCAACCAATTCTCTAAGCTGTGTATCCCACAATTCAACTCAATTATCATGTTATGTACCTGGAGATAGCATTGGATCCTACAGATTAAGGGCTCAATTCAATAAGACTGCCCCCCCTCCCCCCTCGAATTCAGACACCAGTTGCAAGCTCAGGTTGTTACCTGTGCTTCTGCCAAACTGGCTTCAGATTGGACATTTCCACATCCTCCTTCTTGGGTTCAATTAATATATTAGGCGGCTAACAAAGCTCAGAGAACATTTTACTTACTAGATTGCCACTTTATTATAAAAAGATAGAACTCAAGAACAGCCAGAGCCCTAGCCGGTTTGGCTCAGTGGATAGAGCATCAGTTTAGGGACTGAAGGGTCCTGGATTAGATTCCGATCAAGGGCACATGCCCAGATTGGAGGCTCAATCCCCAGAAGAGGGTGTGCAGGAGGCAGCAGATCAATGATTCTCTCTCATCATTGATGTTTCTATCTCTCTCTCCCTCTCCCTTCCTCTCTGAAATCAATAAAAATATATATTTTTTTCAAAAAAGAACAAAAGAACAGCCAGATAGAATAAAGGACAGGGAAAGGAATGTGGGAAGGGGCACCAGCTCCAGCCTCTCTCCAAGTGCTCCACCCGACACCTCCAGACAGGAAGCTCTCCAAACCAAGTATTTTGGGGGTTTTTCTGGAGGCTTCACTACTTAGGCATGGATGATTTATTAACTGGACATGGGTGATGCATTCAATTTTTAGGCCCCTCTCCCTTCATGGAGGTCACAGTGTCATGAATGAAAGTTTCAATCCTCTAATCATGTGATTGGTTCTCCTGGCAACCAGCCCCCATCCTTAGTTGCCACCAAAGTCCCCTCATTATCATAACAAAAGACACCTTGATTGCTCTCTACACTTAAGGAAATTTCCAGGGTTTTAGAAGTTCTGTGCTAGGAACAGAGATAAAAGCCAAATATACATTTCTTATTATAAATATCACAATATCACACTCATACTTAATGTTTTGAGGAAAAGGTCTGGAAGTGGAACAGATTATTTCTGTCCACCCCCATCTGGTCTGAACTCATTTATGTGACTGTTCATAAGTGCAAGGAAAGTTGTGAAACGCGTCTCTGGCTAGGTGCTCAGTTTAAACTCTGGGTGGGAGTTTCATTGATTAAAAGGAAGAAATGGCAAGTGCATGCTGGGAGGCAGGTAGGCGTCTCTGTCAATCTGATGTCCAGCAAGGGGTTAAAAGTTCTTTGACTTTTTTTGCATTTTTTAAACCTTTTCACCCAGAACTACTTGAAAGATTAAAGGATATCACTATGAGTTTAATTCAGAATGTTATTGTTTAATTGTGCTACAGTCCATAGTTTAAAATATTATTGGTGAGGAGTTCTTCTCATCCCCACCTGTTGACTTGTTGCCCTGGGAAAGTGGGCTTCTTGTGATGTCAACAGAAAAGGAATTTTCTGAGACTCAAGTTGGAGAATGAGTAGCATTTATTTGTATGGAGTGAAACCCCTGAGTTTCTGAAGGCCCCTCTCCCTCCTGGCCTGCCAGGGAAGAAATCTGGCTGTGTCCTTAGCAGAGCTTGGAATAGAGCCACCGCCCAGTTTCCATTCCATGTTGGAGCTTAATCCAGTTCAGCATCAGGCTAGCTTAGCTTGTGTTCCCACCTGCAGTCAGTCCATTGGGTAGGGGGGTTCACATGGCCCATGCCCTCGAAGCTTCTGGGAACACAGGAGAATGCAAGGAAGTAGAAGCAAAACCAGAGAAACAAGAAAGCCATGAGAGAGAGAATTCCTTCGTTTGGGGATGATGTATCCCCCAATTTTTGCAAGCTTGCAGTGACTCTGCCACCCAGCCGTGATCTTTCTTTTCAGGTTAGACTGACAGGCATCTTCTCTATGTCACCCCAATTCATTGCACATGCACCCATCTGATCTATGTTGGACTCCCTTTCCCCAGTGATCTGCAGCGAATGGACTGGTGGTTCCTGGGGAGTGTGAAGTTGCAGTTTTCTGGTGAAGCCGTCCAGATGGGCATGCTAATATTGTCTGGCCTCCCTATTACTAATAACTAGCTAATTACAACAGCATCAAAGACAGTCACCTTATTTCCAGTTTTGTCCAAAGTGTTATTGCCTGTTATTCTTACACAATTAAATAGTGTCACCATTCACTCTTTAAAATTGTTCCAGCTTGGGTAAGAAGTCATATTGCCATTCTATCTAAAATCAACTTAGTCAAACCCTGAAATTTGGGATGGGATCAGCTTTTGCTGGAACAGATGTAGAAGAGGAAGAGGGGGAATATCTGACTGAAATCAGGATTCTTTATGGAAGAGAAAGAAAAGAGGATGTCTGTAAGAAATAAAACATGTCCTGCAGGGTATCTCTTCCAGATGTTGTGAAAGGACTTGTGTCTTCCCCTCCCCCTACCCCCCCCCCCTCAAATTTTTTTTTGGTATGTTGAAACCCTAAATGCCAGTATGGTTACATTTGGAAATAAGGCCAGTAGAAGATAATAGAGGTTAAGTGAGGTCATGAGGATGGGGCCTTAATCCAATAGGACTGGGATCCTTCTCCCCCCCCCCCCAATTTATTTATTTATTTTTTGTTTTTGTTTTTTTATTTATTTTATTTTATTTTTTTTATTGCTTAAAGTATTACAAAGGGTATTACATATGTGTCCTTTTTTCCCCCCACCCTTGACAATGGGATCCTTCTAAGAAGAGAGACACTAGAGTTCCCTCTCTCTCTGCACACACAGAAACCAACACAGTTGGCATCTTGAACTTGGACTTCCAGCCTTCAGAACTGTAAGAAAATAAGGTTTTGTTGTTTAGGCCATCAAGCCTGTGGTATTTTGCTAAGGCAGCCTGAGCAGGTGAATATGCCTGCTATATGCTGTTTTGCTTTGTTTTTCCTTCTGAGTATATCTGAGTTTACCTGCAATGCTAGGCACTTCCCATTGTGAGTGCTTAGCGGGGAGCATAGGTCTTTCTGTCTCATTTTCTTCCCACTCCATCTATCTGCCTCTGCACTTAGGTTCTCTATTTATGGAGCTAAACCCTCAACTCTTTGGATGAAGAGGCTGACTGTACACCCGCCCCACAGTCCCCAGGCTTTTAAGATGCCATATGCTGTGTGGATATTCCTGGGTAGTTGTGAGCCACTTTAGACTTCCCCTATACCCCACTTATGGATTGACTGACATGTGGGAACTTGGATGGGCTCTATAAAAGTTCCATCTGACTCGTACAAAAAGGAAGTGTTTAATTTGACATGAAACAGCATTTAAGGAGAGGTTATAAAAGGAAGGTTTAATCAGCTCTGTAGTAAAATTTATGGTCCACATTTGAAGGGAGGATGCTTCCTAAGCTTAACCTCAGCTTGGATCTTCTTCATGTTTGTTCCATTGTACCTATGTCTACTCACTTTCCCCCCCCCCTCTTAGTTGGAAAACCTTGTTGATGAAGGACATCACTTCCCATATGCTGTATTTGTCACTAATTAAACAGAGAATCTCAGGTTAAATTTCCTTAGGGATACATTAGGTTTGTTTTCCATCAAGTCTGTTATTAGGGCATATTTAGGAAGACAGTGGATACCTAATCTAGGCATTCATTTAAAATTCATTAAATTTAATGTAAAAGTTCTGGAAAATGCAGGGCAGGGGAGAATGGAAGGTTTATGCTATATATACACAATTAGGCTGAGCTGGGATTCTTACCACTTAATTGTTATGGCTGCAATTCCTTGATTTCTAAACATTGTGTGTACATGCTACTATTTTTAACATGTTCAGGAGGATCTGGGAGAGCAACCTGTTATGAAATACAATGGGATTTCTGTAGTGAAACACGAGTATTTACACTAAATGTGAGAATGATTCTAAGATCAAGTCAGCTTTTGCTTCTGAAAGTGCTTAGATCGGGTTGAATTTGCAGCCATCTGAGTTACCAAAGAAGCTTACTTTTTCATAGTTTTGGATTTCTGAATTGGGTAAGGGGTTGTTGTAGACCTGCAATTATCATAACAGTCCAGATTCAAAAGGAAGTACCTGAGACACAGAGAATAAAGAAACATGCTCCGGGTTTCATGACTGAAACATGATGACAATATAATTCAAGCCCCTGCCATACAGATGCTTCATGTCACCTCAGCGAAATGACACAAAGCAGGGGAAAATTTGACAGGCTGAGGAAGGAGTCTTGGAGGAGATGACATTTGACTTTACTATGTTGGGATTTTATACGTGTGATTTATTTTATGCTTTTCAGCACCAAGTAAATTTGAAGGAAAGAGCTTCAAACATGACCTTTGGATGTGTTTGGCTGGGATAGGACTAGAAAGGGAGGAGGGACCAGATCATAGACTCTAAGCATTAAATTAATTCAGGAAAAAATGTAGACACGGTTCTCAAAGTAAGAGGAACATGATTGAATGATGAAATGGTATAGTCAGAGTTGGGGTGGTCTTAATGAGCTAACAATACATAGAAAGTATTTTTAGCAATAAAGCACTTTTAATTTAGATATATACATGTTTTTACATAATACTATTGCATACTTAATATACTACAGAATAGTACAACATAGTTTTATATTTATATGCACTGGGAAAACAAAAAATTTGCATGACTCACTTTATAACAATAGTCACTTTATTGTGGTTGTCCACCTGTACACAGCATGGACAAGTCCAGGTGGGCTGAATGGGACAATGCGAGATTTCATCATGCTACTCAGAATGATGTGCAATTTAAAATTTATGAAATGTTTATTTCTGGAATTTTCCATTTAATATTTTTGGACTGCTGTTGACACGGGTAACAAATTGCTAAAAGCAAAACCACAGATAAGGTGAACTACTATATTTAGTTACAACTTAATTAGTTTAATGGTATACTCTTAAACATGCTAGAAATGATAGTATTATGGAAAAATGTCTTGAGGTAGCTGGCTATCTCACAAACTTCCAAGTTGTTATCAGATGATATAGACACAACCAATTGGATTGCTTTGAGACTCCTATGTAAAGGCATCAACTCTCTGAGTAAAAGCAGAACACATTCAGTTAACTAAAAATGTATTACCCTTATGGGGGAAGAAGGAATAAGGAAGTAGTATAACAAATCAAAATATTCTTTCTCATGCATTGGTGTAAATCAAAATTGAGTTTATAAAAGGAGTCAGGCAAAACAAGATGTCTAAATCTACAATAAAATATAAAAAACTGTGTTAGCTTAGGGTCACAAGTCACTGTTGTTCCTGTTACATTAGTATGTGAAATAATTAACTATGGTGGCACTGAAATAACACCAGGCTAATTAAAGTTCTGTCAGGTTCCCTAATATAAAGGCTAGTCTTTCATGCTCAGCCATGTAACTTGGCTCAAAACTGCAGTTTAGGGCATAAACCAACACTAAGATTATATACACACTGTGTGTGTGTGCTTCTATTTATATATGTGTATATGTATATTTGTGTGTGTGTATTTATAATAAAAGCATAATATGCTAATTAGACCAGATGTCCTTCTGGACAACCTCCCAGAGAAGCCGGGCTGTGAGGGAAGCCTGGGTCCAGGGTGCCAGAGGGAAGCGGGTGCCGGCAGCCGGGGAAGGAAGACCTACTCTTGCACGAATTTTGTGCATCGGGCCTCTAGTATACATATTTTTTAAAAAATAATTATTTCTTATATAAGTTGTAAAAAGTTTATTTGATGTGAAAACTTTAGGAAGTTTAATCCATAGCCATCCATTTGTCTATGAGCTACAAATCAAATTCTAATATTTGTTTTTTACTAGAAGGGTCTTTTGTGATGTCACTCCTCTTAACCATTAAGTTAATTTACATATATACATCTTACATAGCTTATAGTCATGCTTTACCAAGTTTTCGATTTATCTTTAGTTGTCTCTCACTTTCCCACCAAGTCTGAAGGGTGTTTTGAGTTGAAACATTAAGTGGTAAGTGCTGATCAATATTTTAAAGATGCAGACCCATGTGGTCATCTACAAAGCTGGCTGACTCTGACAGACCTTGAGCTGACCCATTCATTCCATGAGTCATTTTTAACCCTGTTTATTTTCATATTTCTTACTTTTCATAATTGTTCTTTATTTTACTGATTTTGAAAAAAAGCAAGATATTGCTGTGGCATAAAGAACGCAGCTTTGTGATTAAAAAAAATGATATGGACAAATAAGTAAAAGGAGGAGCTAAACGCAGAGCATTTTTCCTGGATTCTTTTGTGTTTGTCATGTCCCAGCTCCTACAAGAGGGTGGCTGGGAAGAGTAAGAGAAATGTTTTGTAAAGTATTTTATAAAGTTAAGTTGCTTGATTATGTTGAAATGCAAGTACCAGCTCAGTAGAATTCCCAGTTGAGCATATTTATGCATATCATCCATTATTAACTTCTGTACAATATTAAATAAAAAACATCTCCAGGCATCCTGGCATGAATTAAAAACAAGAATGCCACCATACTATTGATTACTGTTCTACATGGTTACACTTTAATATGCATAGTAATGCAAAATAAGTATGTTAAAAATCCTTCAATGATATACACCATTCTTCTGGGAATACTGATACATTTTCCACAAAAATTGTACTCTATGCCTGCTATTACATGAAAAATGTCTGTAAAATGACCTATTTCAAATATACTTTTCTACAACTCATGTATTTATAATTTGTGGAATATTGTCAGCCTTTCTACGTATTTTGGAATAATAAGATTTCTATAATACAGGATGCATTCCATTGTTATTAATACTAACAGTCTCTATGACACATCACTGTGTGAGCATTTAGCATGTGCCATCTCTAATTTTCACAGAAGAGTCCTATTTGCTAAACTAGCTCAATAATTTCAATCATAATTCTATTGTTGAAAGTCCATTAGTACACAACCCATTGTGCTAGGTTCAGGAGATACCAAGTGATAATTACATAAATTCAGAGCTTTCTAACCTATCATATAACTAGGGAGAGAGATTACAAACAAAAATATTATGCCTCCAATTTAAAGCTTCTCTCCTTATGATACTTTAAATATTTCAATATCCCCTTGCCCCTCAGCTAATCATTTCACTTTTATTTGTCCAAAAATCAGTTTACCTGACATGTTTCTGTGTGTGTAAGTAGAAATGTTTACACAAACTTGAAAAAATTATTTCTTTTAATGAAATAAATGGATGAATCTACGTTCACCTAAAAGAAAAATGAGAACTTAATCAAATTCACTATCAAAGTTTATTAAGTCTATATAACTTTCTTAGAGAAAACAAGGCACCAGGTTTCAGTCGATAATTGGGGTTGCCAACGTAAAGAATCACTATGGGAAGGAGTCATTTCTAAATACAACCAGCCTTATTTCCAGTCAGAGAGTAATCACCATTTCCAAGCTACATTGGGCTGAATTTCCTGCTAACAAATGTGATAATATAGAACTCTATGAAAGTTAATGTTCCAATGAGAACTCTAAAATGATCTCCTCAAAAAATAATATTGGTGCATTAAAATGAAGAATTACACATTAAATCCCAAGTTAAAACCCTCCTAGCATTAATGCAAAAATAGGCTATGATGTATTTACCTTACTTTTTTTTCTACTTTTAACATTTTTTAAAGTGCTGGAAGATATTTAGAGAAATTCATCTATACCAAGATCACAGTGAGTCTCATTAATGAGAAACTTTCGGAGGTCTTTTAAGCAAATAACACAAATAATTTTAAAAATAGTGTTTAATTCCCATATTGATGCGGGACAACCATTTGCACTGTTGTTCATGATTTCACAATTTTTGTAGATTTGTGCTTTCCTACCATCATAGTACTCAGTGTGATTATACCTTAACCATCATGTGTTGGTTGCATACCATTCTCTTAGATACCATTGTTCAATTTATTATTATTTATGTTTTTATTTATTCCACTTTAAAGATCCATTAGATTTGGTTAGGAATGTTCTGGGCAGTTTGTGAATGAGTCAGAGAGATACCAACTCTGAAAAACAAGTATTTTTCCACACTCCTTACAACCCCACTTCTGTACAGGTGGTTCCTACTCTCAGATTACTCTCTGAGAAGAAAAATGTAAAATAGCCAATTTCCAGCCCTAGCTGGTTTGGCTCAGTGGATGGAGCATCGGCCTGTGGACTGAAGGGTCCCAGGTTTGATTCCCATCAAGGGCACATGGGGTGTGCAGAGGTAGCCAATCAATGATTCTCTCTCATCATTAATGTTTCTATCTCTCTCTCCCTTCCTCTCTGAAATCAATAAAAAATATTTTTAGAAAATAATAATAAAATAGCCAATGTCCAGCGTTAAAAACACCAGTTCTGTGTACTACACAAGAGGGGTGGGCAGAGAAGGGGCTGTGTTGGTGAATGATTACCGGCATCATGAGCTGCTGAGACACAGTGCAGTCTCTGCTGAAAGGACCGCCCCGCACACTAGCCTGGCCATGCGCAGTGCCCAGTGTGGTCCTGGGAACCTGTGATTGCTGAGCCTCAGCTTCCACAGGCAGGTGGTTTGGGAGCCAGTCCCTCTGGTGGCAGTCATCAATGTTGGGAGGCTACATATGTGGACAAGCTCATTCCAGGGAGAACCCCGATACGTGGTCTTGCTGTTGGAGAAATCTGGGCGGAGAGACCAGGGGTGTGCCCACCACCAGCTCTTTCAGACTCCCAGGGGGAGCCTAGTCAGGTCCCGTATGCAGGCTGATGAGAACTGGAACCCCTGGCAGCCGCTGGGGAAGTAGGGAGTGAATTCCTTCCAGAGAAACCCGGAGATAGGCCTTTTGGCCCGGGCCCTGTGCACTGAGCCCTGTTGTGCAGCCACTGGGAGTGTTCGCGCACCCATTGAACAACTGCTTTTCTGTTTGCTATTGTTCTAAGTGACTCATGAATGTGAGCTCATTGCTTACCAGAGACAGGTGATTTGGGAGGTGCGTTCTTCGGGTGACAACTGTACATGTTGGGGCATTAGATGTGTGGGCGAGCTCCTTCTAAGGTGAAGCTAGAGATCTGGTTTGATGGTGGGAGCAATTCAGAGGGAGGATGTGGGGGAGTGTCCACCCGCTTTTTTGAGCTTCAGGGAGGATCCCAGTTGGCACCGGATGTAAGCACCAGCTGGTAACGTATTCATCCCACCCTTCCAGGGAAAACCCGGGAGATGGCATTGCTCTCTGCTCCCTCTGCACTGAGCCTGAAGGACATGGTGGGGGCCATGCTCCTGAATCCTCCTGTTTAGCAAGTGCTTCTTTGTTTGCTATAGACCTGTGAGACTCATGAATGCAAATCCTATTGGTTATCTGAGATAAGTGTTTTGGGGACCCATCCACTGGGTGGGGACCCATCCACTGGGTGGCGGCCTTGAAAGTTGAGGTGCTTGCTATATGTGTGGTCCAAACTCATTAGAAGCTGGGAGCTGGGGGTTACCTCCCAACTGTATGGCACTGATCTGGGTGGGATTACAGCCAGCCTGAGTCTCAGCCTTTCCCACCTGTTTCAATGTATTTTCTCAGTTACCTGGGGTGGAGCAGTCACTCAGGTCTAGTTTCTGGATTGTTGTTTGAGGGAATTGCTCTGTGTATAGCGGTATGATCTGTGTGTTCACAGGAGGGAAATTCAGGAGCCTCCTCTGTTGCCATCTCAGTGGCATTTGCCCTTTCTCCTTTTGTTAAATGCGTTTGGAAAAATATGGAGCATGCCTCCTTTATTTAAGCAGATTTTCCAAAGTAACGTGCAAAAAAAGAGAAAGAAAATCCTAACCCTACTAGGATGCCCGATGTTATTATCAATCTCTCTGTAATTGCAGTCTTACAGTTTGTATAGTGTGGTTGTTCATAGCTCTCCATAGCTTCTTGATATAGGTTTATGTCTAATACACACTGAGTGGCCAGACTATTATGACCACCCCATCAGTACTTCATTGACACTTCAAAAAATACTGAATATTGAAAACTTTCTAAGCAAATACTCTCAAGGTTTTATTATTATTATTATTTGCATAACTAATTCACTTCATTGTACTGATGGGGTGGTCATAATAATATGGCCGGTCATAATAATCTGGCCACTCATGTGTATCCACCTGGTTTGACGTGGGCATGAGTCAGTCACCATCCTGTATGTTTCCACATTTTACTGCTTTCCCACCAAACTACAATGCACACATACATAATGCAGGAAAATTTTTTCTTCTCTGTTTTGTTGTTATTGTTGTTGTTGCTGTTGTTGTTTGGGGGTTTGGTTGTTTTTTTACTGATGTGAACACTCTGTCAGTTTAAAGATGTACATGAGCATGGTTTTCCTCAGGAAACCTGTAATAGGGTGACCCACGGAGATGACCACCAGGGACTCAGATCAAAATTTAGGAGCCTTTATTAAGCTGGCCAGCGACTACAGTTACAGCACCCTGCCAAAGCAGAGGCTGAACTGCAGTGCCGACTGCAGGAATTACAGCGTTTTTATTTGCAAAAAACCACAAAGTTAGTTACAAAGCTTTCCCGACACAGTACAGCGTCAGTACAGTGACTACCTTCCTATCTATGTGTTCTAGGAACAGAGAGTACAGCGTGACCCGTCTAGTCAAAGCACCAGATATGCAGCCCAGCACATTCCCTACTGGTCTTATTGGGAATCAAATCATTGATTCTGCTTAGTCCTTTGTCTCCCAAATTTGGAATGAGACTTCCGGGCCTTCTGAGAAAGAAGGCCTGCATGCTGGGAAGGGGCCATGAAACCATATCTCAAGGCCTGGCCTGGTGTCAGCACTGACAACTCTGTCTGGTGCATAGTTTACGCCACGGCCTCTCTGGAATGGGAGTAGTCTTATTTTCTTTATTATTTAAGACAGAAGCCATACTATCAGGCTTAAAATTTCAAACAGCAGTTTTTATATAAGATGGATACTTCAAAACCAAGAAAGAATATCTCTTAGTTCATATCAGCCACACTACACTGTTTATAAATAAATTAAGACCCACAGAATATTGCAGATCTTTGGTTTAAAATGTCTAGTCCAAATTCAGATATCTACTTAGTTCCGAAAATCATTGGCACAGATCTGGCACTTAAACTTTCTTGAATAATTCCATTATATCATTAAGATATTCATAGGCTAAGATTACTTTTTTTTCTTAAATGAGGCAGTAAGCAAAAATCTTAGTGTACCATGTAAAAATGTATTAATTTAACATGGCCCTTTGAGCCTATTTTAAATATTATATCCACTTATGAATGGGTTACTGAGCTAATGAAAGAATAAGAAATGACCTCCCAGGCATGCAGACATTGAACCAAAAATGCAACTCAGCAGTCTTGGTCTAAAAATAAGATATAGAGACATCAAGACACACTAATTTCAAAATTCAGTGTGAGAAAATATCTTTTTAAATATTTTCAATCAAATATTCAGAGTCGGTCTTTGGAGTGGTGTTGAACCAATATTTGGGGTAAAAGCCTAAAATTAGGATGTAGCAGATGTATTATTACCTGGATTTTTTTTCTATCATGGCCTAAAATCTCTGAGTTTGACATTTCTGGAGGGAGAGCGCATCAGAACAGCCAAAGAGTAGAAAGAGTGCCTACCCTCAACACAAAGCTTCGCCCTCCTCAGGCACCCTTCATTCCCCAATCCTCTGTCCACACTGTCTTGATTCTAGAAGAGATGGTATTCTACTTCTTCAACTCACTTCCAATCTTTTCTTAATTATCTTTTACAATTGTTCAATTTTAAAACAATGTATGTCCCTGTTGCCTCATACCTGTGACTATCAGACACCGCACAGTTTTTAACATCAATGGGAGTTTGTGCATTTCACACTTTATTGATCCCCATTAGAATGATAGCTATTGGTTTCAACCCATGTTTTCAAAGTATTGAGATAATTCTAAATCATAATGCTAATAGCTCCGATATTAAGTGGCAACTTCAGATTTATACTCACCACAAATTTTGTTAAGAGGCATCAGAGCTTAAGGGTGCAAAAAATAAGTGTCAAGGGTTAAATGTAATCTACATAAGCACCTTAATTAGTCCTTCAGTCCCCAGGCCAACGCTCTATCCAGTGAGCCAAACCGGCTAGGGCTTTAAATACCTAGGAAGCTGTATTAGTTTTCTAGAGCTGCCATATCAAAACACACACACACACACACAAAACAAGGTGGCTTAAAACAACAGAAATTAATTCTCTCATAATTAGAAAGGCCAGAGTCTAAAATTAAGATAGAGGAGGGACCTTGCTTTCTCTGAAGACTCTCAGGGTGGATCCTTCCTTGTCTCTTCTGACTTTTGGCATTTGTCTGAAATCCTTGTTGTTTCTGGCTTATAGAGACATCACTCAAGTCACGTAGCTTCAACTTTGTCTTCTATCCATGTGTCTGTGCCTGTATCCAAATTTCTTCTTTTATAAGTATCCCTGACATCCTGGATTAGGGCCCATACTAATAACTTCATTTCAACTTACTTCAATCAACACCATATTTCCAAATAAAGTCACATTCTTCTTCCACATATTTTGGGAAGGGGGCACTATCCAACCATAGGTTGTATATATATATATATATATATATATATATATATATATATATATATATATATTACAATAGTCATATAATGGTATACAGAATAAGACATATATCATTTCTAAATGCATATATTTCCAAATATACATGTACATATATATGAAACATCCTATATAATAAAAGGGTAATATGCAAATCAACCAAATGGAGGAACCACCTGTTGCTATGATGTGCACTGACCACCAGGGTTCAGATGCTCAGCACAGAAGCTGCCCCCCTGGTGGTCAGTGCACTCCCACAGGGGGAGCGTCACTCAGCCACAAGCTGGGCTGAGGGCTGGCATGCCTCTCCCATGTCTATGGCAGCACTAAGGATGTCTGACTGACTGCTTAGTCCTACTCCCTAAGCTGTCAGTCAAACATCCCCCGAGGGCTCCCGGACTGCTAAAGGGTGCAGGCTGGGCTGAGGGACACCCCCCCGGAGTGCACAAATGTCATGCACCGGGCCTCTAGTGTTTTATATGTGTATATGCATGTGTGTGATAATACAAACTTACAAACTTTCTAGACTAGATAAAATTTTCTTCTGCTGTGACAAGTCCATGCCTTAATCATGTAAGGCAGTTATTCAGCACATGGTGTTTTGCCTGATCAGATTTCCTTTAAAGTTAGTTTATATGACTTCACTTTACATGCATTGATATCACAAATCCTCATGCTTCTTCTCAATCTTGTATCAGACATTAAAATGCAGCAAAAAGAGAAATCCATTGTCATCCCAGTGTTGGAGTACTGAAATGACATAAGGTCTAGGAATATTTTTATAAATCCAATAACATCTGAGCAAACATGAATTTATTTTAAATGACTGTGAGGTTGAAAGAAAATAGTTCATATGTGCATATGACTGAATCCAGATATTTTCCAGTTAAAGTAAGTCATTTTTTAAAAATTTTCCTTATTTAGAGTTTAATATTAGAAAAAGTAGAGGTCATCAACTTACATATTTATCTCAGTTAAAAACAAAAAAAAGAACAACAGTGCTTTCAATTAAGAGATTTCAATTCTTACCAATGACCAGCAGGAAATATAGTGCAAAATAGAGCATTAAGTTCTATTACTTTTAGACAAATAATACATGTCTAATAAGTCTGGGGAAAAGAGTTTAAATAACGTCAGGGCTGCATGTGATTTGTTGTGATAGGAGAATATGTAATACTATATAGTAGAAGTCTACTTGGGAAAAATCTTAGTTTACATCCTGGACATATTTTCTTACCTCATAATCCATCAAAGTGTCAATCTATTATTTTTTTCTTAGAAGATGTCCCCATTCACGTTGTTCCACAGCTGCCCCTACTGGCTATACAGCCCAGCACTAAGTCTGGGTGGGCTGGATTTCTGCTGTTTTGTATGTTCTAAATGCTATTCAGGAGTGTGGCTTTCAGATGGAGGGTTGGATAACATAGGAAGGAAGAATAGATCATCAAAAGGCCTTGGATACACATTTCTTTAATAGTTCTACAGTGGGGCCTTGACTTACGAGTTTAATTCGTTCGAGACCGAGCTCGTTAAGGAGCCTGTTAAGGAGCTCATTAACGCAAATTACTCTATCAACTCAATGCAAAAAATCAGCTGAGAGACAGCTGGTATCTCAAAAAACTCGTTAGTCGGGACACTCTTAAGTCAAGGTCCCACTGTAGTTTACTGGTAATCTCACACCCTAGAGAAAAACATGATTATTCCATTAAGTGTTTCTATGGTCTCATTGTTTATCACACACAGCAACGGCTTATGGATGATTATAAATTAGAAAGTCATTTATGACTGTTGTCTCAGAGATAGAAAGTTTATTTATAGATATGAAACATATATGTATATAGATGGAATAACAGTCTATAAAATGATTAAAAATACTCTATCATATATATTAGTATTTAAAGGATAGATTTTGCAACTTAAAGGTTGTTATCATAGGAAGAGTGCAAGATTTGGAGAGATGCCTAGATTGTCTTCCTCATTATTTTTAACATATTAACTTTGAATTCTGAAGATAAACTCTAAATATTATCTTAAAACATAAAGGATGATTTTGATATAGTATCACTCAATTGCTGTACAGTACTCTGATTTGGATTCCTTGCCAACATGCTCCCATGTAGACAATTACTTTTTAAAAATTTATTTATATTTTTTATTGATTTCAGAGAGGAAGAGATAGGGAGAGAAAGATAGAAACATCAATGGTGAGAGAGAATCTTTGATTAGCTGCCTCCTGAACACCCACTACTGGGGATGGAGCCCAAAACCCGGGCATGTGGCCTGACCTGGAATGGAACCGTGACCTCATGGTTTATAGGTCGATGCTCAACCACTGAGCATACTGGCCCGGCTAGACAATTGTTTGTTTGTTTTTTAATTGAGATATTTTCTTTGCTACGTTTGAACCTTTGGCCTCAATAACATTTTTCCATAATGAACTTATCTTTATTTTAGGAAAGCTCAACTGAACTTGAAGAATTACTTTAGACTTAAGAATATTTATTTAAGAAAAAATAAATGTAATCATTCAGTAATAAAAAAAATGATTTGCCCTGACCAGTTTGGCACAGTGGATAGAGCGTCGGCCTACGGACTGAAGGGTCCCAGGCTCGATTCCGGTCAAGGGCATGTACCTTGGTTGCAGGCACATCTCCAGTAGGGGGTGTGCAGGAGGCAGCTGATCAATGTTTCTCTCTTGTCAATGTTTCTAACTCTCTATCCCTCTCCCTTCCTCTCTGTAAAAAATCAATAAAATATATATATATTTTAAATGATTTCATTCCTGCTATGGTATGATATTCATAGTGCTCACAGATAAGATTTGCCTGTCTAGTTCCATTATATTATCACCTGATTAGTTATTTTCTGATTGTTTGAAGAAAGAGTTGTAGCAGTAGATTCAGTATGTTTTAATACTAGAAATATATATCACTGGAGAGATTATTTAATTTTGCAAATGATCACTGGTTTGTTTCTTTATGTGTTTTTATTTAGCAAATTCTCACATACCCTGTGTTTTGGGAAGGAGCTGCCCTAAGTGATTAAAACATTAATTAATTTAATTATCTAACAACTCCTACAAGGATCTTGGGGAGTTTGAATTAATTTTGTTCAGCAAATATTCACTTCATCCTCTACACATTTTTTTGTTAATCCTCATCCCAGGATATATTTCCATTGATTTTTAGAGAGAGTGAAAGGGAGAGAGAAAGGGAGAGACAGAAACATTGATGTAGAGAGAGACATCAATTGGTTGCCTACTACATGTGCCCCAACCAGAAGTGAGCCTGCAACCTATGTACGTTGACCAGACTTGAACCCAGGACCCTTCAGTCCACAGGCTGACAATCTATCCTCTGAACTAAACTGGCCAGGGCACATCCTCTACTCATTTTGTGCAAGTTTATTGTCCTGCCCAAACGAGGCTGGGCTTGGACTTGTGCCTTTCTTTGGCCAATGAATGGGCCTATTTGCTTACAAATATGTAAGTATATTTGACAGGAGCAGAGGTCTTCAATGTGCTTGCGTGTTTTGGTTTGCCTCTGATGCTCTTATGATATACTAGTGGCCCGGTGCCTGGATTCGTGCACATTGAAAGGAAAATAATTAGAAGAAATATTTTGATATTGCTATTTCTTCTTTGCAATGGAAGTGTCAGAGCTGCCGCCGGTCACCTTCTGAGGGGCGATTGGCAGGGCAATCAACCACCTGCTCCCACCTGCATTGGCCTGGTGCCGCCAGCTCGCCTGCTCCACCATCTCTCTGCAGCCCTGCTCTCTTTAGGGCCCATTGGGGCCTTCATTGCCTCCCACTGACAGTGCCGTGTTGCCGACACCCGCCACCTTCTATGTCACCCACTGGTAGTCAGCGCACATCATAGTGAGCGGTTGAACTCCCGGTCTCCCAGTTGAACTCCTGCTCCACCACCCACCCGAGGGGACAATTTGCATATTAGATTTTTATTATATAGGATTACACACTGTCCATTTAGCCTAGGTTACAGAATGAACACAGTAGGAGAAGACCTGAACATAACCTTCAATTTCAAAGCCTAGCTAAGAAAAACTTTCAAGGTAATCTCATCCTAGGTCAACAGACCTTTTTCGGGATTTCACTAACTCTAACCTCAGGGTTCAAGTTGATCATTTGGCCTCCACCTTACAGTAAACCAGCAATCACCAAAAGGAGTTACTATTCTTATGGGACTAATTGACTCTGGTTTTCATGAAACGGTGGGTAGTTGTACCACAATAGGAACGGGAGGAGTGTGGTCGGACCTGAGTGGATACTTTGGGTCACTTCTTGGCACATCTATGTTAGGTTTGCTGTTAGTAACCATAGTTTGACCAGAGCGTGGTAACCTGAGGTTGCTATCACAGTAAGTTCAAAACCTTGAAGATGCTACAGTTTCTCTTGGGCTATAGAGTTAGGTCCTCAGGTTGAATCTTTGAAGTGTTGGTGTGAGCCAGTGTAGAAAGCTGCAGTTGGCAGGAGAACCTGTCTTTTACCTCCAGCAAATAAGCTATTCGTAACTTTTTAACTGTCCTATTTACCTGCAGAAAATAGTTCAACCTCAGTTGAGCAGCTTTCCCTGGGAAGAGAAAAATTTGAAAGAAATAATTAAATAGTCATACATCTACTCAAAATTATAGGTGGAGAAATCATGGACTAAAAAGAGGGAGTAGGGATAGAAGCCACTGCATGGAAGCAAGTTAGGCCTTTAGGTTTGCTTTAAAATTCATTCTTTACATAAATAGGTAAGTTAAATATTACCAACCATAATGTTTCTTCTAAAGGTATGCCCCATTAATGGTTTCTGGAGGTGTTCTCCAATATATCCCATAGCTACTGTGAGGGAGGGCAAATCTCCCCCTTACTCCTCTTGAGCTATTATGGCAAGATTAACCATAAAATTGACACAGGCCAGATTAATAGGAGAAAAGCCAATGTAATGCGTACACATGGGAGATCATAAGTGATGCTCAGAGAACTAGCTGATGAACCACCCTCGCTTTTTATAATTTTTACACAGAAACAATAAATCTGTGAAGAATTGACAGAACACAGAAACTTAGGTTTGCATGTTCATAGTAAGGAATCTAAACAGAAAGAAGGCTAGTAAATAGTGAAACAACAAGGTTTGTTTATACAGGCTTCTTGGCTCTGGATTCCTTAACTCTAGTGGATAAAGGTGTCTCTCTCATCCCCCGTTGAGCAAGGAAAGTACCTTTTACCGGGGAGATGTATCTCCTGTATTCAAGGAGACTAAGGAGGGTGCCGGGAGCCGGTCCATCCTTGCTGTTTCAAGGGACCTGGCATATATAGCATACGGTTCTTAATATGTTTGCTCACCTTCTTGGTGCTGTGTTTTAACCAAGGTCACCTCTCCGAGAAAGGTTGAATCCCCAGGTAGGGATTTTCCCCTGAAGTTAGGGAGGGGATGAAACCCCTTAACTAAGTGCCAGGCGGGTAGTTAATCAATTTAACTACAAACAATCATGCTTAAGCTACATAATCTTTACTCCCTGGAATGGAGATAAGAAACGCCCTAACCTTTGTAATAGAGATTGATAGGATTGAATCAACTGGTATAAATACAGATGTAACAAGACAGAAAGAGACAGAACTTAGAACACAGAGCCAAGAAGACAGAACCTACACAGAACCTACAGACAGAAGAACTTCGCTGGAGAGAACATGGCAAGGGATCCTGGACTGAACCTGACTGCAGAGGTTGGCAAGAGAGCCTGACTAGAACCTGGTGACTGAACCTGGCTAGAGATCTCAGACAGAACCTGGCTGGAGATCCGAAGCAGAACCTCTCTGGAGATCGAGACCAGAACTTGGCTGGAGATCCTGGCTAGGCTGCTGCTCAACTGAACTCTGCCTCCGTGTCCTTCCTTCTTCGCCGACTCCGTCCACACCTTTGGGGACCCCTGGACCTGCTGAGGTTGGACCCCGGCAGGAGGGTAGACTTGCTCTTCTTCTACCAGCTGCTTATCAAGTTACCCTATTTAACTGATTTTCAAGCAGTGTGCAGTAGGATTTTTAAAATATGCAATACCTGACTAGTCAGGGGATGATCTCTTTTCCCTTAGACTATCAAGTGAAAAAAATGATAACAGCCAATACAACAGTAGCTGTCCAGTGTGAATGAATCAAAATTCTACTTATTTTTTCAGCTCATCCAAAATATAATGTATTTGTTTTAGTAATTAATTTATGTGTGCCATGAAATGGAAAAGATGGAAAATGGCTGATTTAAAGTAATCATTATGTCCCTGTGGGATAATTTGGGGCAGCCTTCTCTGGGCCTCAACACCACCCACTGGAATTAGCCACAGTCATTTTGCTACATGAGAGGCACTTTCCTTTTTAAAGGGTTATATGTTGTGCTACCTTAAAGCAAGATTAATGTTTTTATTATTACTTTATCTTTGCATTTGAAAAATACATAACAAAAAATTGCATACCTCTGTCTAGCTTCTTTCTATTGGTATTATAGCCACAAGCAAAACAAACAGATGTTTATGTGGCAAAAACATTTTGAAAATGTGCTAGACCATGAAAAACAACAATACAGGTTGTGAATTAATTATTTGAATAAAAAGTTACAGTGTGAGAATTATCCATTTTTGAGAGAATATATGAAACACAAGAGTACAACATGTTATGTGTTTTCCCAATGTGCCAACCAGCAACCTGTGGACAAAACCCTTTTTATGTTTATCAGTAATTTGCTGAAAATTATACCCTTTTTAGATAATAAATTTAATTCTCCGCAAGTTTGGATTATTAAATAAACTCGGTATTTTCTTTCAATACATTCTTAGAGTGGAATGATGTGCCAACATTTGAATATGTACAGTATTTAAATATATGGTTCATATGGTGAAAATTTGCTTCATAAAGTGCACAGCATGTGGTATTCTGCCCCAGGTCTCAAAGAGTCTCCGATTCCTCCACAAACATACTAATATTTATCTTTATTATCCCTAAAGTCTATGTCAATTTAAGAGGTAAACATATTTTCTATTAATTTAAATCATACTTGTATTACTATTGGTGTCAGTAT
Organism: Myotis daubentonii; assembly: GCF_963259705.1. Taxonomy (NCBI): domain Eukaryota; kingdom Metazoa; phylum Chordata; class Mammalia; order Chiroptera; family Vespertilionidae; genus Myotis; species Myotis daubentonii. The sequence continues at coordinate 15,064,244 of NC_081842.1, read as the reverse complement.
ATTGCCATCTGATTATATCTGTGCATTAATCTCTCTACATATGAATGTATGAACATACCTATTTAACCATCTGTATATCTATTTACCTATCATCCTTTTCATTGCAAATTGCATTACTATAACCCTTTCCCATTTATATATTTGGAGTATATTTTTACTATTAATGTACATTAATTTATTTATTAATGATCAAACTTCATGTCATAAATGTCGTCTATACTTTCTCAGTATTTATTTACTTTTGGATTTTGCTTATTTATCTATGTTTAATGCACAGAATTTAAAATGTTTAGATGGTCTAATCAATCAATCTTTCCTTTACGGTTTCTGTGGTTGGTAGTAAAGAGTGGTTTTGAAGCAACAATTTTCTTTTTCAGTAAATTCTAATTGAACACTTGTCTTAGCTTAGGGACACAGACAGTCAATTAAGTGCTGGTCCTTCACAGAATTTCAATCCAGTGGTGAAGACAGACAAATAAATATACATTCACACAACATTAAGAAATGTTTTATGAACAGCAATCTACAAATAAGTGCGAATTGATACAGTGTAAATTGAGAACATATGAGCTAGGAATAAAATAATGAGTAATTGAATGGAACTTTCCAAGGGAGAGAAATTGGAGATAATAAAATGCACAAGGCTTTCAAAAATGTCCTGATATCTTTTTTAGTGGTTCTTCTATGCATGTATGAATAATTCTATTTTGCATATATTGGAACAAGATGGACTTTGCCGAATTAACTTTAGATATTTTCTTATAGGAATTGAGGAGTTGATATGCTATAAATACTTAAGTATAACTGTTATCTTCAGCATCTTTTCATGAGAAATTCAGAATGAGAGTTGGATATGGATAGGACAGAAAAGTCAATTATTCCCTTACTGGACAGAATACACTTTACACCTCCTAATCCAGTTATGCCTGCCAACCCATCTGCCATACACTACTTTGGAAGCTCAGTGTCAAAGGTAAAGGTATAATAAGAGAAAACTGGGGAAGCAGTGATAGTATTATGAAGTAATAAAAAGAATAAAAGCCACAAATTAAGAAAACAGAACTTATTTTGAAATCCAAAAATATACATAATAATTTCATTGCCATTATTTGTATCCAATGCTCATTTTGAGTAGGAAAATATAACTTCAGTTTCGGTAAATATGTTACTGAAATGTTTCCAATACATTCTAGTTGAACTTGATTTTATTCTAATGTCTTACAATGATTTCCTGGGAATTATCTTTGTTCTCCTTCCCTCCAATAGCCCCCAACACTCATTACCGATGCCAAATGAAATAGGAAGAGGTGATGACATTGTCACAGTAACTCTTTTTTTTTTAATATAAAATTGTATTTATTCCAGAGAGGAAGGGAGAGGGAGAAAGAGATAGAAACATCAATGATGAGAGAGAATCATTGATCGGCTTCCTCCTGCACATCCCCACTGGGAATTAAGCCTACAACCAAGGCATGTGCCCTGACCAGGAATCGAGCCATGACCTCCTGGTTCATAGGTACATGCTCCACTGTTGAGCCACACTGGCCGGGTGTGCACAGTAACTTTTTAGTTCCTGTGCCTGCTATTTACTTTACCTTCTAATTTTCCTATACTTGGGTTCTGAATGATCCACTTTGAAACCATCATTTTTATTCTTAATTTGAGTATCTGTCAGGAATATTTAACTTTGACCATATTCAGGTGAGCAGGACAGGACAACCTCGGCTTAAAAAAATTAGGGTAGTGTTTCATGACAGTTCTTTAAACCTAAGAGATTAAAATAATGTTTCTTCTCCTGGGGCTAATCAAATCACTTGATCAAAAATTTCCAATAAGCAGATCATTTCAAGATGAGAAATTTTCTTAAATCAATAGAACTGAGTTTCTTTGAAGGGGGAAAAAAAGGACATTTTCCTCTTTCAAAATCCAAAAACTATAGTTTTTTTGGCATCTTCCCCAAACACAGAGTGGGAAACAAGTGTTAAACAATGTCAACTTTTTCTATTAACCCGTAGCAAGTTGTTTTGATTCTCAGTAATATTTTCTCATTTCTAAGATGTGGGGGGTAGGTGGGCCATGGGGGGTTGGCTGTGGGAGAGCACTGACCACCATGGGGCAGCTCCTGCATTGAGCATCTGCCCCCTGGTGGTCAGTGCACATCATAGTGACTGGTCGACCAGTCATTGCTGTCGTTCAGTCATAATGGTTGCTTAGGCTTTTATATATACAGATACCTTTCCCTCATTACCTATAACCATTGCTCTCACCTTCAATTTTAATTTATTCTAACATAGTATGCAATAATAAAAATGTATCATCATTTATGGAGACATAGACTGATTTTCCAAGTAATACATATAGACACATTTTATAAAAGTAGTTCCAAATTTTGAAATTACATGTCAGTGTAGGATATGTGTTGTATGAAGCTGTGGAATTAATTGTGCTAAAATTATTATATTACATAGTATACAACCCTTAGGGAGATGTGAACATTCTTGTGCTTGACTCCTTGTGATTAAACCATATTTGCCCCTTTTTGGTCTTATTTCTGGTAATTACATTGTTGAAATCAAAGTTCCACTTAAATTGAACTCCCTTCTGTTCCTGAAAAAACTCTATACCTGTCCCACCCTTTTCCACTGGGACTCTTTTTTTCCATTGCCTTCCAATAGTTCCTTCCTACTATACCTACTCCTAGCAGTCTGGGATTTCAGTTCAGTTTCTTGATCCTCCCAATCTGGGTCAGTTGCCATTCCCATTGCACCCTCTGGTGGTCATTCTCATATCCACCTCAGTTGATTAAGCCAATTCTGCTAATCCCATACTCTTTACACTGGTGGCAGTTTCAGAAAAGGGCTTGGGGTCCAATCCTAGACCATGGAAACAGAAACAAATTCTGTTGGAAGGCATCTCATAAAAGTTTTCTCATTCACACAATAGAGCCGTAGGAAAATATTGTCTTTTATTTTTGAAATTTATTATTATGATTGTTGTTGCTGCTGCCGTTCTTGTTGTTATTTTATTACATAATTAACAACTGGAACTTCTGTTACTATATTTTTAACAGCTTCTGTCCCCATTATGTTGCTAATGACTCAGCACCTTTTTGAGGTCCACCTTAGCAGTCATGTAACATTCCTTTGTCTATCCAGCGTCTGACTTGCCTTAAATGTTTGCAGAATATTCTACACTTTGAAGACCCTGAATCTCACTACCAAATCTGAAAACGCTTCTTTCCCCAGCTAGTCTTCCTTGTTTTGGAAGATATTTTCCCATGAATTTCTTGCTTTTCCGCACCTGTGGAGTCTCTTGAGCAAAAGCATTTACAGCCAATCTTTTGTGTTCAGAGATAGTTCAGGATATTTAAGTGTTATTTTCCCTTTTGTGGAAGAAACTTGTTTATATTCTGCAGCGATAAACATAAAGATGGCTTCCCCTTCAGACCCAGAGATATTCGCTTACTTTCCATAGTAAAGGTAATAAGTATTCCTGTTGCTCTTTTTCTCTATGGAGGGGAGGATAGACAGGGCATGAGTAGCCCTACGTAGGAGCAGGGTTTCCCCATTTTGAGCGTTTTCTCCTGTGATGCAGCCTCTGCATGTGCCGGTGACTTCTGGCTCTCACTGCGTTACCCTGTGGGAACTGATGTAGAGGAAAATAGAATATATGGATAAATGGCCTTTGTCTCTGACCAAGGAGTCATGCATTTTATTAGAGTACCTACAGTGAGTATTCCGAAGAGCAGCTACTGGCGCAACACTCAATAGAGTGAACTCAGCAAGGTAGCGTGGTCCCTGATGCTCTATGGCAGGCTAACTTGCTGGTGTGAGGGTAAGATAAAAGTACTATCTCTTCACAGTTTTAGCCTTGACATCTTATGGCTAAAGTATAGTCACATGGCTGAATCCATCAATTGGCTACGCTTGCCACCCGTTTTCAACTGGAAATGTTAACATGAAAAATCAGGTATCATGCTTAATTTCCAGACACAGTGGTTGCATTTTCCAGCATCCACTGGTAGTCCATAGATTCTACTAGAAACAAACAAATAAAAAAATAGCTCATGTCACTTCCCTGCTTTTTGCTCCTACCAGAGGATATATCCTTTTCCATAGCACTCACTACAGTCTGATTGACTTCACTGTTTATTTTCTATCTCCCACTCTGGAATGTAATCACCAGTAGAGAAGAGAATGTTTATGTTATTTTCTCTGTCAGCACATGTCAGAGTCTCAAAAATATTTTTGCTGGGATGAATATCAGGAATTTGGAAGAAACCATTATTGACTTCCACTGTTTTTCTCTTGAGGAAATTACTCATTGTGTGGAGTAACTCGTTTTTGTTTGTTTGTTTTTATGTTTTATATTGTTATCACCATGTATGAATGAAACAATTTTTTCTTAAATATTTGGAGAGCAAGTGGAAATGTTATCATAGAGAATATAATATAAAAATATGTACGATTTGTAAAAAAAAAAAAAAAGTACTATATGGCCAGTATGGCCAACAGTTTTGTTAGTTATCTAGCTGCACAATGAATTATCCACGAACTTGATGACTTAGAACAATGAAATTCTCTCATGCAGTTTCTGTGGGTGGGGAATTCTGCAGCAGCTCCGCTGAGTGGTCTGGCTCTGAATCTCTCCTCAGGTGGCTGTTAAGATGATGGCTGTGGCTCCAGTCACCTGAAGGCCTGACTATGGCTATAGGACTCATTTTCATGAGGGGCTCAATCCAGAACCAGCAAATCGAGCAGGCTGTTGGCAGGATTCTTCAGTTTCTCACCACATGGACCTATCCTTGAAGGTGTTAGAGGTGATTTATTACAGAGAGAGTGATGCAATAGAACATAGATGCCAACGTGCCTTCTAAGACCTAGCTTTGAAGTCACATTCTATAATTTCCACAATAGCCTGTAGATTACACCAGTCAACTTGATTCCACGTTGGAAAGGACTTTGTGGGGCCTGAACACCATCAGAGGAGAATCACTGGGGGTGGGGAGGGTAATAATGTCTTGCGAGTCTTATTTTCTTGCAAGGAAAGTATAGTTTTTTTTTTTTAAGGAACTTTTAAGATCTGTAAAGAATTTATATTAACTGACAAAGAAAGTGACTAGCCAGGTCAAATACAATTAAGTGTATAGTTTTGTAATATTCTATAAGATTCTTAATTTCTCTGTGTTTCATGTTTCTTTCACACCCACTTGAAAGGGCAGGTGTGGTAGTCAATGTAGGTATATTTTGAAAGATTTGACAACTGTGATATAATAGTAGAATATAGCAATTATAGTATTGTTTTCATCATCAGAAATAGCTCTTCTCATCCAAAGAATGCCCAATACAGTTCATGTAACCAATGTAAAGATTGGATCAGTGATATATTCCTGTTCCATATTATGTGTGTTGGCAGGTTTTACAACAAACTGACAGAAACCCTAGACTTCCTCACACACAATGAGTGCTCATGTCATTATTTACTAATTTTAACCCCTGGCAGTGGTTTTCATTAAAGGAATAGTAAGCCCTGGTGGAGCCTAACTGTATGACCATTTGTTAGATGGCATCCATCTTGTATTTACACTTTAATCAATGGACCAAAAATTACATAGACTCTTAAAAAGCACCTTAAAGGAGACCTTAAAGTACACTGTGTAATGCATGATATATTATGAAAATACTTTTTCTCAACATATACAGGAAAGCTCAAGAAAGTATGTTAGAGAGAGAAACGTTTGTTTGGGTTAACCTTCTTTCTCAACAGTACTGACCTGCTAGGTTTTAGCTCCTTTATATTGTGGTCCTCAGGCTACTTTTCCAACTGGGATATAGGAAATCAATTTTTCCTGCTCTACCCTGTGCTAATGGAATATATTACAAAAGCCTCTTATGCATTTCCTTTGATTCTTTGTTGTCAAACTTCTTAAAACTTTGAGTCATTAATATCAGTACAGATTTTTAGTGAAAATATTGCTCTACATACTGAATCAAAATTTATACTTGTAACCAAATTGATGCCTATCATGATATATATATATATCTTTCACAAAGCTAGTCTCACTTATGTCTTAGTGTTTAAGAGCATATGTTCTGAAATATTGAAAATATGTTAAAGCTAATTGAATGCTTCTAATTTTGCTACTGTTAGAAAATTAAGTTCTATGTTTTTAATGATTAAAAAACAGAAATGTTTTAAGCTGTGTTAAAATGGGACAGATTATCTGAACTTTCTGTGTTATGTTCTCTATTTGAATGCTTATCTTCATTTGGGTCAATGTGAATCAACAGTGTCTTTATAGTAGATTTATGATTTATGTATTTCTTAACTCTACATAATTTCATGCAGTTGAACTTAACATTGTGCATACTTCAATATAAATGTGAATAGAAAATTCAAAACATGAATGTTTAAGGCTTTATTTTTTTTAACTTTCACATTATGTCTAATGTCTAATTCACTGTCAGTGACTATTAGGTATCTTCTGGTACTATAATATTCCAGGTTGTTCCCTCCCACTGAAAATCTGTTCTCATATTACTTTCCCAAGAGAGCAATTATAATGCATTTTTCAAAGTTTAATCTTGTTGGATTTGTTCTGCACAGATATTTTTGAATAAAATTTACTCATGATATAAAGCTACTTAACAGTTTATCTTCTATTTTAATTGTTAACATTTAATGATGTTTGTCAATCTTGTACACCTATAACTTTAATTAAATGTCATAAGAATGCTCCCCATATAAAACTATTCAAATTATGTGACTAGGAACAACAGGAAAGCACCAAATGTTTCCATTTTTTTTTGTGAAGCAAATATAAGATATGAAGTATATATATTTTTCTACATATTCATAAAACACTGTCCTATACAATGAATTAAGCATTTCATGCCATGCCCTTCCTTTGTGGTTTGAATCCAAATACTTAGATGTTAAATTGGCCAAACATTCAAAATGCTTGAAAAAAAAACAACATGTTATTGAGCCCCAATTGCCCACACAAACAAAGCAATTAATGAAACTAAACAAGCAAGGAAACAAAATATAAAACGTATTGCTAGATATGGACCTTTTTAATTTTAGTAATAGGCATTTGTTTTGTTTTCAATTTAGGTTGATGTGGAACTTTTCAATATTCTGAGTATAATTCTGGCTAAGCTTACGCACACAAAGAGCCAATATCTCTCTATGTCTCATGTGATAGCCTTAGACTCCATGTTCTATTATTATATGTATAAAATATTTTGCAATTATCTATTTTCAGTATCCTCAGTTAAATGTTCAGCTTCATGAAAGAAATGATAGAAATTACTATTAAATGATAGAAAGTCCAATAGTCACCTTATAATGAATATGCAGCTCTAATTCAGTACTTAAAAATATCCCATATGTTAATCAACACTACAATAATCATCAATGATTAGATTTCTCTTTTCCCAGATAATGCCAGCTATTTGGGTTACCAGTTGCCTTGAAATAGAGCTATGGCCCTTTGACTTTCAGTTATCACTCACCAATTTCCTTTTCTTTTTCTGTTATTTTAACTCCATCAGGAACAGAAAGATGAAGTATTTGCAAATCACTAAACAAAAATGATGAAATTATGAGGCTATGAGGAAAGATTGTAGCAATGTTAATAGGGATATATTTAGTGTTATAATTAGGTATCAGTATATTTTTAGATAGAGAAGATATTAGAAGTAGATGATTTGAGGTTCAGAAACATTTTTGGATGGTGGAATCATTCATCGCTCTGGGATAATTTTTAGGAAGATGCAACATAGTCAATTCAACACATTTATATATCAACCAGCCTTTAAGATCTTCCATTAGGAAATAGTTCACATACAGTTGATTACATGCACAAGTGGTGCCTGAGGTAAAGGTCTGTTTCAGATATATGTGATCTGTGAGTCTTAAACATAAGCAGTAAATAATGCCACAGTTACATGCAAGGTCTTACCAATAAATCTAAACAGAGGAAGCAAACCAGGGGATAGACTTTCCAAAAGCCAAGTGTTCAGTGTAGTAAAAAGGAGACACCCCAAAAGACTGAGCACATGATAAAAGCTGTGGAAGAAAATATGTGTGCACATGGAGAAAAAGTCATATGAGGACACAGTGAAAAGCCGGCCAAGTGCAAGCCCACTTAAGAATAGATCTCCCAAAACCTTGATCTTGGACTTCTAACCTCCAGAACAGTGAAATAACACACTTCTGTTGTTGAAGGCAGCCGGTCTGAGGTATTTTGTCATAATAGTTCTGCCAAACTAATACAGAGAGGCAGGAGGTAAACTTTGGCTTCTTCTTTCCTATGCTCAAAAGTCCCCATTGCCTCCTGTTGGCGAATGTTGCAGCTGACTGGGAGACTGAGCGTGCAGCCTGCAGGAGTAGAGCTCCCTGTGATATGAAGCAGAAAGCTGAAAGCACAGAACAGCACATATCCTAACAGCCCCACATACCATGCTGTCTTCTTCTCCCTATTTTAAAAAGAAGACAATGAGGAGCTCAAAAGGTCAAGTTACTCACCTTAGATCACAGCCAGTTATGGCTCCAAAGTCCCTTAAACAATCTATGCCAACTCTTGGATGAAGGTTGGTGAGCTAATACCAGCCTTCCTTTTTTACCCTTTTCACCATTTTCAGTGAAAACTTTGGCCATGACAAACAATATTATAATTGCAGATTGCTAATGGTAACAAAGCATCAAGTTTCTGTGTGTGTGTGTGTGTGTGTGTGTGTGTGTGTGTGTGTGTGTGTGTGTGTCTGTTGATATATAAATCCAAGTTATCCCCAAACTGATTACATTAAATCATGTTTCCAAGCATTTGAAATAGTGGAATCACATTTAATGTTATTCTTTGTTTCTTTACAATATTTTATTTTGAAAGTACTATGGTAGTGTGCATTTATTTACACTAAAACGGTGTGTGTATTTGGGACAATTTGACAGCAGCCTATATAAAATTAGTGAAATTAGACATTTTGTAGGGTAAAAATTACATTGTTTAAATTGTGCCAAAAGGCATTTTGTCATTTCTTTTATTGGTTAACCAGATTATCTACTAGTTTGCTTCTGTACACAAATATGATTGAAATCATCAGCCTTCATTTTACCAAACTAATTAGACATTAAAGAGAAACTAATAAACTGGAGAGAATTATTTAAAGAAAGCAACAAGCTGACTACCCAGCTTTTCTGCATCTCATCCAAGAGTTTGAAATGCTTCCAGACAGGGCACCAGTTTTAAGTGTTAAAGTCATAATCTTGCCCATAAAAGACCATCTGAACCTACTATTCTCATAATTAATCGGGGTCTCCTAAGTCATGCTTGAGTGGCAGTTCTATTACTAATAATTCTAATAATTTGACAATCATATTTTAAAGCATTAAATAGAACTTCTAAAAATACACTGAATTCTGCCAGATAAGTTAAAATAAATTCTTATTGTGTAATATGTTGTTTATATTAATGAAAATTGCTTCAAAGTACTTGTGCTAACCAATGATAATACTGCTGTAATATGGCTGTTACTTTATAAATTGCATTTTTGAACAAATGAGTGGCCTACTAAATAAATAATTATCATTACTTCATCAAATTATTTTTCTGTATTGTTTCTCTTCCATCAGCATATAATTTGCAATATATCCTCACTATCTTACTTCCATTTAAAACTTTCAGACTATGAGGATTTCTGATAAATCTGTAATAATCTTGAGAGAAAAGCTCAAATGCTCTTTCATGTCTTAGGATCCTAAAGATGTATCACCTATTTAATAGGATCTCTTGGTAGTTTTGCATAATTCATGGCTCACATAAGGCTTTAACAAGGAAAAATGCATAGTTTATATGATGTTTTGCTGCCGTTCCGCATATTGATTGTCTATTATATCTTATGTCTTGATTGCAAAAATTTTTTGAAATAATTCACTTTTAAGTGGTAGGACTATGATACCAAGAGTGACCCAGAAATCTGTATGCTGTAGGTATTTACATATGCATACTCTAATCCTTTTTCATTTTAGATGACCAAATGAAGCCATTTCCTGATGCTATATTTATTAATAAAAGGGTAATATGCTTATTAGACAGGACTTCCTTCCGGACAAAACCATGGTGGCAGGGGCCAAGGCGGAGGAGGTTAAGGGGGATCAGGCTGGCAGGGGGAAGCAGGTAGGGGGTGATCGGGCCGGCAGGGGAGGGCAGTTAGGGGTGATCAGGCCAGCAGGGAAGGGCAGTTAGGGGCAATCAGGCTGGCAGGGGAGCAGTTAGGGGCATCAGGCCAGCAGGCAGAGGTGGTTAGGAACAATCAGGCAGGCAGGCAGGCAGGTGAGCAGTTAGGAGCCAGTGATCCGGGATTGCAAGAGGGATGTCAGACTGCCTGTTTAGGCCCAATCCTTGCAGGCCCAATTGGGCCTAAACCAGCAGTCAGACATCCCCAAGGGGTCCTGGATTGGAGAGGGTGCAGGTCGGGCTGAGGGACCCCCCCCTTCCATGCACAAATTTTGTGCACTGGGCCTCTAATATAATTATAAGATATTAAGGAAGTCCCCTTTTCAACAAAGCATCATGATCTTTTGTCAGTAATACTAGGAAACCAATGCTTTCACTAAATCTTACTGCAGACCCTCCCTGAAATATAAACATCATATTTTTTTTATGAATTTCTTTTTAAATTGAATTTACTGGGATGACATTGCTTCACAAAACCATACATGTTTCAAGTGTACAACTCAATAAAACATCATCTGCATCCTGCACTCATTGCCCCAAGGTGAGTCTCTTTTCCTCCCCCTCACCTCCTGTACCCGTTTACTCACCTCCAACTACCTTCCTACTCCCCCTTCCCTCTGGCTATCACACACTGTTGTCTGTGTCTATGCCTTTTATAGAGATGGAGAGAGAGAGAGATGGAGATAGAGATTTTTTTCTTAATCCCTTCACCTTCTTTCTTCCACTCTCCAACTCCCCTCCCCTCTGACAGCTGTCAGCCTGCTCCATATACCTATGTCTCTATTTTGCTCATCAGTTCATTTTGTTCATTGGATTCTATATATCAGTGAAATCATTGGTATGAGTCTTTCTCTGACTGGCTTTTGTCACTTAGCACAATAATCTCCAGATTCGTCCACATTGTCACCAAAAGGGAAGGTTTCCTTTCTTCTTTTACAGCCAAGTAGTACTTAACTTAAAATGTAGCACAGCGTTTTAAAAAAAAAAAAAAAAAATATATATATATATATATATATATATATATATATATATATATATATATATATTTTATTGATTTCAGAGAGGAAGAGAGAGAGATAGAGAGAGATCAATGATGAGAGGGAATCATTGATCGGCTGCCTCCTGCACACCTCACACTGGGGATCTAGTCCGCAACCTGGGCATGTGCCCTAACTGGGAATCAAATCTTGATCTCCTGGTTCATAGGTTGACACTCAACCACTGAGCCACTCTGGTCCAGCAAGCACAGCTTTTTTTATCCACTTATCTAATGATGTGTACTTGGCCTGTTTCAGATGTTGCTATTGTAAATAATGTTGGCAAAACTCATGCTTAGTAAACTATTATTATATCTCCTCAATTTTTAATTACTGTATGATGCAAGTAAATAATTATGCAATGAAAGACAAATAATATTTTTATTAATAGCTTAAGCATGTCTCACTTCTCATTTTTAATTTAAGGGAAAAACAACAAAGTAATCAACCTAAAAATTAAAAAAAATGATTTTTTAAATAATTGACTCTTTAAGATTAAACTTTAAGTTTTCTACAACCAAATTTTACTAGTTCAGTAAGTTAAGCTTACTAGTTCATGGTTGAAGTAACTATTTTTTTCTTTTTTTAATATATATTTTTATTGCTTTCAGAGAGGAAGGGAGAGGGAGAGAGAGATAGCAACATCAATGCTTCCTGCACACCTCACACTGGGGATCTAGCTGGAAACCTGGCCATGTGCACTGACTGGGAATTGAGAGAGAATCAATGAGAGAGAATCATTGACTGGCTGCCTCCTGCACACCTCACACTGGGGATCTAGCTGGAAACCAGGCCATGTAACCTCCTGGTTCATAAAACTCTCAACTACTGAGCCACACCAGCCCAGCAGTAAATATTTTTCCTTAATCATTTTCTTAGTTTCTATTAACAGATAATGTGTAGAAATAGTGTTAAATGCATAATTGTCTGCTATGGTTTAGCCCACATTTTCTAGTGTGAATCCATTTATTTGCTTTTTAAGTTTTCTGAAATTCAGTTTATAGATGAATTGATCTGAAATCAAAGAAGGTAGGGAGATGTTAAATACAGGCTAATTATAAGGCGATTTTTAAAAAATAGGAAACATATCTCTATAGAAATATATTTAAGTACATTTGTTAGTTCAGCCAATTGATTTGAATCTACCAAATGACCAATTAATTCATCCTTTATCTACTAGTACTCTTCAAGTTTAGCAGTGTTATTGCTTCACCCTTTGAAGGGAAAGACAATTATAAACATAAAAGATCCAGGGAATCTGTGCAAATAGTAAAAAAACAATCAGTGAGAATTGTTATGATTCATCTTTTATGCAGCTGTTCAACTCTTCCCTTTGTTCGGATGGTTGAATTGTTAAGTAGAGAGAGCCGAAGATGACATGATTATATGAGTATGTGTGAGAAGTGAAGAAATGCCTGTTTTCCCCTGTCTTGGCATATAAGAGCACATTTAGACCTTAGTACAACTTGTGATATTAGTACAATGGCAACTGAAGTGACATTCAGGCTTAGGCCAAGGTACAACTCCAGTCCACATCATTGTCAAAGTAACTCTTTTAAAATTTAATATGAAAATAAACACATTCATCATATTGGGAAGATTTGTTATTATGTCAATAAAATAGGATCTTTATTTAATTTGTCTAATATGCTTTGTCAGGGGTAGCTTTATAGATTATTGCATGAAAATTCACTGAGCTCCTTTGGGAAATATTAAGGGAAATTTAACCTGAAAATTGGATATATTTGTTTTAGACTTGTTTTAAAGCCATTGTTCTTCCTCAGAGGTTAATATTCCCTCCAGGGGACATTTTTCCATGCCTGGAAATATTTTCTGTTTTCACAACTGGGAAGGTGTTCCTGGAACTTAGTAGGCAGCAGCCGTGGTGTTAATCAATATCCTATAGTGCGCAGGGGAGTCTTCCCCTATTTATTCAGCCTGAGAAGCCCTGTTAACGGGAATAAAAAATGGAGATGCTGCCTCTGAACCAGTGTGTCTCAGTTGGTTGGAGTGTCAAGCCATCTACCAAAAAGCGGTGGGTTCCATTCCTGGTCAGAGCACGTACCTAGGTTGTGGGTTTCATCCGCAATCAGAGGCAACCAACCTATGCCTGTCTCTTCCTCTTTCTAAAAATTGATATTTTTTTTATGGAGATGCTGTTTACCCATTCAGAAAGAAAAGTCACTGTGTAGAATGTAAAAACTCATCTCCCCTTAAAATCATGCCATTGTTCTCAAATGTCTATACAATTTCTACATCAGAACTGTTTCTCTGTCAAATCTCTGCTTATCTGTGCTGAGAAAACAAGTGATTATATGACTTCTTGCTCTGTTACCTAATTACGCTTTAGAGGCAAGGTTGAAAAATTCTGAAATATTGCTGCCAGCTGAAGGCAAAGGAAGTCTGAGAAAAGACCATTGTTTTTGATTACATTATAGGTAGAATGGGTATAATGTAAGTAGGGAAAGGGAAAAAAGTAGAGAAACAGTATATTTGAGAGGTAAATCCTTAACATTTTGAAAAAGATGACAATGACGGCAAGCATGCCCATCTACAATGCCCTGTCTAGAAATACAGTGAAGATAAAATAAGCTGATGGTACTGTGACTCAATATCTTAAGCCTTAATGCTCCAAGGAGTAAAATGATTAGACTCTACAGGCTAATATAAATATGCAGATGGGCAATTAATATATCAATTAATTCTAACTTTCAGTATTCTAACCGCACCTCTGTGGAGCACTATTGTAAATGGTGCCAAAGGATGTACTTGGTCTTTTTGAGGTCCTCTAACCTTGATGGACTGGATAAGACAATGAAGCATGTGTCCATTTGTATAATAGGTATTTTTTAGGCTAAATATTATTATGTGTTTTCCTTTCATTTAAAGTAGAAGGAAAGCTCACATTAATGCTTTTAGTTTTCAAAATGTCACAGCTCTTTTTTTTCTAAATCAAAAAATAAAATATCACTGGTCAGGTTGACCCAATTACCAGAATTTGCAAGTTTAAAATGTACAAGTTTGTCCCACAAAATAAAACTACCATGGAATCAAAAATATTTAGGTCTCCCTAGCTGGTTTGGCTCAGTGGATAGAGTGTCAGCCTGTGGACTAAAGAGTCCTGGGTTCTATTCTGGTCAAGGACGCATGTCCCGGTTGCAGGTTCCATCCCTAGTAGGGGGCATGCAAGAGGCAGCCGATCAATGATTCTCTCTCATCATTGATGTTTCTATCTCCCTCTCCCTTCCTCTCTGAAATCAATAATAATATATTAAAAGAATATTTAGGCCTTCAACCTTTTGTTTGGATCTTCAGAAAATGAATTCATTATAAATTAAGCTTCTACTGCTGAAGGGTTCCAGGGCCCAATTTATGGGTGTGTGACCTATGCAGTTACATGGATTCTGATCTTGGCTTAATACTCTGCACATTTAGACTTAGCCAGTCTAAGGGGCATCCTTGAGGAAAAGGAACCAGTGAAGAGCCAGCTTTGCTCTAATGGAGGGACACTAGTATAGTCACCTCCATGAGCAGAGGTCTGCATCCTGGTGGCAGGGATGGACTGCTGTAGTTTGTGTAACATTCATCCCATTAAAACATTTAGGGTTCTTTACTTCAGTACTGTTGACGATTTAGGTTGGAAGATTCCTGGTTGAGGAAGCTGTTCTGAGCATTGTAAGATGTTTAGAAACACTCCTGGCCTTTTCAGACTTTACACAATTAGCAGCAGCCTCCTCCCTACCTCCAGTTTGTGACAACGAAAAAAATATCTCTATACATTGCCTCATGCCCTTTGAGAACCAAAATTGCTGCCTATTGTGAAGGTCGATTTTGCAATTTATTATCCAAATCAGAGGAATTCTTGGTGTCTAGCCCTAAGTTACCCATGACTTCACTGGCTACAGACTCCAAGGCACTGACCATGCCTTCCTTTTAGGATGGATACATTTGCTGGTACATCTTGGGGCTTTATACCTTCAGGCTACATGGTAGTGCTATGAACCATGTGTTCCTACTATGGAAGATCTTGATTCTGTTCACAGCGGCTCCCACTGTGAGTGAGGCGTTTTCCTCACGGAAAGTATGCTTTTGCTGGCTTCTTTTTTATCTGACATATGCCACTGCTAAGGCCCTCTGACCCTTCCTGTTCTTCATCAGTGCTTTGGTCACAACTTCTTAATGTCTTCCCACAGGTCTCTGCTACTCTGAGATGAAGCATCATGACTTAGAAATAATCCTATATAATAAAAGGCTAATATGCAAATCGATTGAGTGGCAGAACGACCCGTCACTATGATGCAAACTGACAACCAGGGGGCAGATGCTCGACACAGAAGTTGCCCCCTGGTGTTCAGTGTGCTCCCACAGTGGAGCACCACTCAGCCAGAAGCTGGGCTCATGGATGGCGAGCACAGCGGCGGTGGCAGGGAGCAGGCCTAAATCAGCAGTCAGACATCCCCCGAGGCCTTCCGGACTGCAAGAGGGCATGGGCTGGGCTAAAGGACCCCTCCCCCAAGTGCACAATTTTCATGCACCGGGCCTCTACTATTAATTATAAGGATGTTACCTGACTTTCAATTATGCTGAGATTGGAGCTCAGTTTATAAGGCTCTGTTTCTTAAATTTATTCTATCTGGTTTAGAGGAGGAAAAACAGAAAGCATCAGAAACCAATTGACTCTATATCCATATCAAAAGTCCCCTCATTGATTTATGGTTATTGTTTTTTTTGTGTAAATAGTGAAATTCAATTTTATATCAATAAATGTAAAGACCATGTTCGTTATGAAAGTGAATGCAATCTCTCTCCTCTCTCTTGCTCTCTCTCTCTCTCTCTTGCCTCCCTACCACCACCAGCCCCTTTCTCTGAAGGATGACATGTGCATTTCAAAGAATAATGAAGAGGGCATAGTTAGTGAGATTGCCGGGGTTCCAACCCCAGCAGGTCCAGGGGTCCCCAAAGGTGTGGACGGAGTCGGCGAAGAGGGAATGACACGGAGACAGCATTCCGTTGATCAGCAGCCTAGCCAGGATCTCCAGCCAAGTTCTGGTCTCGATCTCCAGAGAGGTTCTGCTCAGGTTCTCCAGGCAGGTTCAGTACTAGGTTCTAGTCAGGTTCTCTTGCCAATTTCTGTAGTCAGGTTCAGTCCAGGATCCCTTGCCATGTTCTCCCACTAGGCTCTGTCTCTAGGCTCCGAGGCCAGTCCCTCTCCAGGATCCTCCGGCATGCTCTCTCGAGCAAAGTTCTTCTGTCTCTAGGCTCCGTGTAGATTCTGTCTTCTTGATTCTGTTCTAAGTTCTGAGTCTTTCTGTCTTGTTACAACTGTATTTATACCAGTTGATTTAATCCTATCAATCTCTATTATAAAGGTTAGGGCGTTTCTTATCTCCATTCCAGGGAGAAAAGATTATGTAGTTTAAGCATGATTGTTCGTAGTTAAAGGGATTAATTACCCGCCTGGCACTTAGTTGAGGGGTTTTATTCCCTCCCTAACTTCAGGGGAAAATCCCTACCTGGGGATTCAACCTTTCTCGGAGAGGTGACCTTGGTTAAAACACAGCGCCAAGAAGGTGAGCAAACATATTAAGAACAGTATGCCATATATGCCAGGTCCCTTGAAACAGCAAGGATGGACCGGCTCCCGGCATGAGATGATATTTATACCAACAAAAATTCTAGTAAGTTAAAAATGCAATAGATTTAAATGACTCTGGAATAAGTTATTAAACCAGAAAAATCTACACATTTATAAGTTAGCTATGGGTAAATAATATTTTAATATTCTCTGTTTAATAAGAATTATAAGATTATTTTTATTGTGTGTACCTTTTAAAATGTTTCTAATTTGGTTTTAACTTAAAATTTCACTTAAAGTAACTTATTGAACATATATTTTCAAGTCAGTATGAAAAAACTGAGTTAGGTTCACTATATGTTAATAAAATGTGCCAACCCTCACAAAGAATTACTAATATGAGGACAGATACTGCATGTAGGAAGTATTATGCGGATTATTCTCTCACTATGTATTTTGTTTGATCCACATAAACATACTCTAGATAATCTGAATTATTTAGAAAGTTTTTATTGTTAGAATTTGCATAAACTGAATCTGACAAATTATCTTCTTTTTTGTATAAAGAGGTTCATATTTGCCATGCTAGGCATTATTTTGGTCCAATTTACTGTATATGTCACCTGCTTTATATTTTAAATCAATTGCTTGTGTATACACTATTTTGAGAAAGCGTGGAACAATGTATATAGTTTGTAAATATTATAGATTCTTAGTCTCTTACCCCAAATCTTTGGGCCAGATGTGTTTCAGAACTCAGATTTTCCATATTTTAGACAGATAGGTACAGATATGGTTATCACTTAACACTTCAGTAGGGTCTTGGCAGTACACTGTAATATTTCAGAAATAAACATGGATGAAACACACATACATTAATTGGAATTAAAACAGTGACAACAACATAAATAGAAACTCCTAAATAGCCTCATGATTATTCCAGCATATATTGCAATCCAAATGAGTTATAAAAAAAACTTATTGCAAAGCTTTGTATTTTCAGAACAGGAGACAAAATTTGAGGTCTGAGGTAGAAGATATTTCTGCACTGAACTCAGTAGTTCAAAACACCTTTTCACACAAGATTAGAGAGTTCTTTAAAAATGTTTAGTGCAACCCACATGTCATGAAACAGTTCATAACTATAGGAGATGTGATGAGAATTTCTATAATTCTATATATTACTGCAGTTCCATATATGAGATTTGGACTGGTTACGCCCTGCATTTGACTTAAGAATTAGCTTTTGTTGCCTTCTCAAGTCTCCGAAGCAATCAAAGTTATGTACCCTCTAAGTGTAAGATGGTATTATACCCTTTGGAATTAGGTTTATTTTTCCTTTTGAGGGAGATAGATGCCTAATAGAAATTTTAAAAAGCCAGCATGAAACAGTATATATTTGAAGCATCAAATAAGTGGTAACGGTGATGAATTCTAGAAGAACTGAGAAATTAGAAATGAGAGTGACACTAGTTCTTTCAGTGCCCCTTCCAGTCAGCCTTCCCCACCCCATAACCAAGAAATGTTTCAGTGGAGGGAGGAGGCATTTGGATGTATAACATTTCTCAAAATTCTATAGTCAAAGTCATATTGGTTTTTACTGAGGATTGAATAGGTTGTGTATGTAGATAAGGGGGTTTGCACACACATATGAGAGAGACAAAAGAGGGAGAGAGAGAGACAGAGAGAGAGAGAGAGAGAGAGAGAGAGAGAGAGAGAGAGAGAAAGGAAGGAAGGAAGAAGGGAGGGAGGGAGGGAGGGAAATCTTTTGTACAACATCATGGAGTTTGAGAGATATGCTGTGTCAAGTGATTTTGATATACATTATGGAAAAGTTGAATATTTTCTTTCCTCCATTTGTTTATGAATTAATGCATTTAATTGCTTATTGTGTCTCAGATATGGTGCTAGGCACACATAAAGACTGGAAATGTATGCTGACATTTTTTGGAATGTCCCACATAATTTTTTTTTTATCAAACTGCTGTGTGTCATCAAATAGTATTTGAATAGTATATTCAGAAAGAATAAAATTAAGTTCAATTTATGGCAGAAGGAATATTCAATACAAGACAGTTATTTGTCATTTCTATGTTTTCCAATTTTCTCATAAGATATAAGTTCAAAAAAATCTATGTCCATTAATATTGCAAATTCTAATTATCTGTTATTTCTTTTGCCAGGAAAATAACTAACTTTTTCTTGTGGAATCTACTTGACAGTTAGCAATTTAGGTGCTTACACTTGAAAACAGCATCTGTTAATTTTTCCAAAAGAAATTTGTAGATAAATTTCCCTTAGTGCTGTAACATCCATGTAAATTTCTGTCGTACAGTATTTCCATTGTGATATCTTATACACTGTAATTGTATGTCATATGTGTTGTTTATCATACACATTCTGATTTAAAAATAAAGTTGGTTTAAAAAACTTTTCTTAAAATTAAAACACTGCCCACACACTATTTCTTTCAAAAATGTGTATATATCATATTTTAGGATTTTCCATATCTTGAGCCAAAAATTAGCAACATGCTTAAGAATGTTTATGGAGAAGCAATGCTGGGACTACATTCCTCACAAGCCTGTGGTTTTCAAGAAATGATCTTCAAATCTCAGAGGTCCCTTCAATATTCTTTGAGAACTTGAGTGGTTTATATTACCTGGGCTTACTTATTTTTTAAAAAAGTTTCTAAAAACTCAATATAATAAGGCATAATTTTCTAAAGTACAAATATATGTATATTTTAAATATAATTTCTTTCTTTTTTTACATACTGTTTTGAATTGGGACGATATATCACAAATATTTAGCATTTTTCTGCAAATACATGGTACAATAGTAGTGATTCACCAATGCCACTGGTCCAGTAATTCTTCAGAGGTGCCATAAAGGGGACATTAGGATTCCTACAGAAAATGAATTTACTGTATCCTTCATTCCCAGCATTCAATTTGCTCCATTTCAATATTATAAGTATTCACACATGCACATGTATGCATGCCAATACTCTGTTTTGCATAAAATAAATATGAAAATCATTACAACACCAATAAAGCTTTGAATATATGTTACAATGTAATTTAAAATTAATGAGTAATATGTCAGCATATGAATATTTTAATAAGTTTTTCAAACCAATCCAGAATCAATGGAGATTTAGTTGGTTTTCTAGTTTTCTAAAGCTGCTGTGAATATGAGATGAGTTGTTGACTATATTCATGAGTATAGCCTTGAAATGAATTGGTAAAAATTAAGCATTTACACATAATGCTAAATAATATTCTTGTAATAGTTTGCAAAAATCACAATTATGAATGCATTTTAAAAATAGGATGTATAACTCCAAGCATGATCTCTGATGTAAACTATGGCCTTTGGGTGATAATGATGTATCAATGGAAATTCATCAGTTGTCACAAATATAACCACTCTGGTGGGGGATGTTGAAAAATGGGGGAGACTATGCATGTGTGGGAGCAGGGGGTATATGGGAAAACTCTGTATCTTCCACTTAATTTTGCTTTGAACTTAAAACTGCTCTAAATATATATATATATATATATATATATATATATATATATATATATATATATATGTTAGCAGGAGTGAAAATATTACCAATTAAATATTAGTTATGTAGCCAAAGCTGTGTCAAAAGGAGAACAATTATTCTTAAAGTATCTTATCATTTAAAAATAAAAAGGGAATACCAAAGGCATTTATCTCAAGAAAAATAAAAATAAACAATACAATCAATAGTAGAGAGTCAGTAGTTAGGATGCAATTTTAAAAATGTATAAATTAATGAAATTGTCAAAAGAAAATTTGAAATGAGAGTTATCTATATGTTCTTGATCTGATCTTGTCTCAGTGTCAGACCTTATGTTATGTGTTTTGAATGGTTTATTGCATTGAGTTTTCATAAAAGCTTTATGATACTGACACTTATCTCCATTTTACATAAGAAGCTAGTGAAGTAGGACCTTTAAAGTATTTAAGAAAATCCCTTTAAAAGAAATTTAATATAATCAATAGCCAAAATGAATAAAACTGTAAAATAAAGAATTTCTTATTTAATGGTTAATTTTAGCTCCTTTTCCAAAGCTATATTTTAAACATCATTTTTTTGGATACTCAGTAATTCATGTTGGTGTAGTCATTTATTGGTAATCATCTCTTGATTCATCAAATTGGAAATTCAGGTTGGTTCTACAGGGTGCTTCATTTACATAGAATTTGGCTAACCGAAGAGGGGCCATTCTTGTAGTATTTTCAACCTACATACTATCATATGATTATGAAAACTCTGTTTCATGGCTATAACTGTGAAAATGAACATAACTGTGAAATTCTATGAAATGTGCAGTAGTCTGAGTGGGAAATAGTGAGACACATTATCTGGAACTTGAGGACAGGTCCATGTCATTCGCAATTTTAATGAGCCTCTACAGATTAGCAGGTGTAGTTGAACATGTTTTATTGACATATCCTATGGTAGAAGTATATACTAGTATACTAGCAGTTTTGCCTTAGGAAATTCAGAAATTTTAACCTGTGAAGTCTCATTCTTGAGTCTCCTTGAATGGTTAGAAATGATAACCCAGGGATTATCAAAATAAAATATTTAGTATTGTAAAATAGAAAGTACAATACTGTCAAAAACTTTTCAAAATTATTTTTTTTCATGTGTTATTTATTCAGGAAGATATTGTCTTCTTAAAATCCAATTGAGCTGCCCCTTGAATTCATGATCTGTGAGCAGCTTCCCATCCTACTCACCCACAAAAGAGTATGTACTTGAGATAACTTTAACTTCAACATAGTTATCAATTAATTACATCCTTTCAAATAAAATAGGAACCTATGAGCCTATACCAATGTAAATGCACAGGTTAATTTTATATGGGAAGTCCTTCCTCAAAATAGAATGATAAGTAATAAGAATAGAATGAATAATTGAAGTAGTAAATGGCCATTTGGCAATCATCATAGTAATAATTAACTCAAACATCAATGAATACTACAACTAGTAAGTAAAAGTTAGATGAGCATTGGGATACTTGTATAGTTTCAAAGCACTTCCCAGCAGAATTCATATTAATTAGAAAGGGGGAAAAGTAACATTACAGAGATGGAGCTGGCACACAACCTTAACACAGTGACCAAAGTTAATATTCCCAGGAATGTGAGAGATTGACATGCACTGAGAAGAACACAGCATCACTTCTATGATATTCCTGCCAAAAATGTATAACCTGATTCTAATCATGAGACAACATCACACAAAGTCAAACTGGGGAATATTCTACAAACTGACTGCGCTATAGCCTTCAAAATTGTCATAAAGATCAAAGAAGCCCCAAGAAATTGTTTCAGAATGAGGAAGACTAAAGAATATAGCAATCAATGCAAGGAATGATTGACGATTAACTTTATTCTCCAAAGGGCATTATTGGGGTATCTTAATAAAGGGTTTATGGGAATACTTTGCACTATTCTTGCAATGTTTTATCAAGTTTGTAATGACATCGAAACAAAAAGAAGCCCTCCCCAGTTTGGCCCAGTGGATAGAGCATCAGCCTGTGGATGGACGGTTCCGGGGCTCGTTTCTAGTCAAGGACACATGCCTTGGGTTGAGGGCTTGATCCCTAATAGGGGGCATGCTGGAGGCAGCAGATCAATGATTCTCTCTCATCTTTGATGTTTCAACCTCTTTCTCCCTATCCCTTTCTCTCTGAAATCAATAGAAATGTATTTTTCAAAACAGAAAAACATTGTACTGCTACTGCTACTAATTTATAGGTAATCCTAGACTCTAGGGCAGTGGTTGGCAAACTCATTAGTCAACAGAGCCAAATATCAACAGTACAACGATTGAAATTTCGAGAGCCAAATTTTTTAAACTTTAACTGCCGGGGTCCAACCCCAGCAGGTCCAGGGGTCCCCAAAGGTGTGGACGGAGTCGGCGAAGAAGGAATGACACGGAGACAGCGTTCAGTTGATCAGCAGCCTAGCCAGGATCTCTAGCCCGGATCTCTAGCCAAGGTCTGGTCTGGATCTCCAGAGAGGTTCTGCTTCGGATCTCCAGCGAGGTTCTGTAGCCATGTTCCCTCGCTAGGTTCTCCAGCCAGGTTCTGTCCAGGCTCTCCAGTCAGGTTCAGTGTCCAGGTTCCAGTCAGGTTCTCCTGCCAATCTCTGTAGTCCGGTTCAGTCCAGGATCCCTTGCCATGTTCTCCCACTAGGCTCTGTCTCTAGGCTCCGAGGCCAGTCCCTCTCCAGGATCCTCCGGCATGCTCTCTCCAGCGAAGTTCTTCTGTCTCTAGGCTCCGTGTAGGTTCTGTCTTCTTGATTCTGTTCTAAGTTCTGAGTGTTTCTGTCTTGTTACAACTGTATTTATACCAGTTGATTCAATCCTATCAATCTCTATTACAAAGGTTAGGGCGTTTCTTATCTCCATTCCAGGGAGTAAAGATTATGTAGCTTAAGCATGATTGTTCGTAGTTAAAGTGATTAATTACCCGCCTTGCACTTAGTTGAGGGGTTTTATCCCCTCCCTAACTTCAGGGGAAAATCCCTACCTGGGGAAAGAACCTTTCTCAGAGAGGAGTCCTTGGTTAAAACACATAGTGCCAAGAAGGTGAGCAAACATTTTAAGAACAGTATGCCATATATGCCAGGTCCTTTGAAACAGCAAGCATGGACCGGCTCCCAGCATTAAACTATATAGGTAGGTACATTGTTATTAACTTAATTAGGGTACTCCTTAGGCTTAGGAAGAGCCACACACAAGGAGCCAAAAAGCCGCATGTGGCTTGCGAGCCGCAGTTTGCCGACCATGGCTCTAAGGCAGTGGTTCTCAACCTTCCTAATGCCACGACCCTTTAATACAGTTCCTCATGTTGTGGTGACCCCCAACCATAAAATTATTTTCGTTGCTATCATCACTGTAATTTTGCTACTGTGATGAATCATCATGTAAATATCTGATATGCAGGATGTATTTTCATTATTACAAATTGAACATAATGAAAGCATAGTGATTAATCACAAAAACAACATGCAATTATATATGTGTTTTCCGATGGTCTTAGGTGACCCCTGTGAAAGCGTCCTTCGACTCCCAAAGAGGCCGCGACCCACAGGTTGAGAACCGCTGCTCTAGAGGCATGTATGATTAAATTAAAATTTTTATAACAATTAAGAACTGATTTAAATTTATCTTTCAATCCTTTATTATGCATACTTATGTTCTGATAATGTAAGTGTTCTAATTCCTTGACTACATTAACTGACATACTAATTTGAAAAGATTAGAAATTTTTGTGACTTACAAAACCAATAATCCAAAGGAAAACATATTAAATTCATATTTTCCTGGACTTTTTCATGTACCAGTCCTCTGCATCCAAGGCTGTCAAACTGTATGTCTATTATACATGAAAGATACTTGATTATTTTCCATTTAAAGTGATTAAAGATTCAAGCATCATCCACCAAATAATCTATCATGACAACGTCCTTTTTGAAAGCATGGAGTATAGTTTATATATCACGTGTGAAGTAGAGTCTGGGACAGATAATGATACATAGTGTCATCTCTCTAACTTTGATGTTGAGATAAGAGATGTTCTTTAATACAAACTTAAAATAATCTTTTTTGATAGATGTGTATAACCCTTTCTGACATTTTTAACAATTCATTAGTTATCAACTTTAAGATAAATGTGAAATTATAAGTGATTTGCCATGTTGCTTCTTTTATGGACTATCTCAGGTGTAAAGACCTCTACCAACTAAAAAAAAAAAGAAAACCTCAATAATAGTTAAGTGTGTGTGCTTAGTGAATCAAAATTTTACTCAATTCCCAATGAAATATATTTTATTCACTATGTCAGAAGGAGAAATTACCACTAAGCAGTTCGACTGTTATGTTCATTCAAATTTGTTATGGCTGAAAAGAATAGGAAAAGGATTTTCCATTCAGTTGTCCTTTTTCAATTTCAGTAAAACAAAATACAATTATATTAGTTATATAAAAACACCTGAGTTCTGGTATGTAAGTCTTGTTTTCAAGCTGAAGAATAGATTGAAATTTATTTAGAAAATACCATTATCTTGTACACTCTATCAAAAATTGTGAATAAAGGGATATGCAGGAATTTATTTTAGTAATCTGAATTGCCCACTTCTTGTTCAAACCTAAGATTAACATCTGGCAAAGGAATCTCATAATCACAAATTCTAGTTATCCCTTTGATTAACTTTTATAAATATAGATTTAGGACATGTAAGGTGTTTATTTAAACAACATCCCAGTTATTGATAATGACAAATACTGTATACTTTTCTAGAAATCTATATATAGTAACAGTAATGTGCTTCCATGATAAAGAAAATGCTAGAATTTGATTGGACTATTTCAGTTTTTTCTGTGTGTCTGGGAAGATCCCACTTCATCAGTTCCCTAGCAACTAGGTGGAACCAAGTAGCGAGTTTTGGGCAATGAAGTATGGGCAGAAGGGCTGTATAGCATTCCTGGACCTAAAATATTACACATTCTTCAACGTTATTCCTTTCTTTTCAATGGCAAGAGCCAAAGTGACCATAGAACCAAAGAATGGAAGGACTTTCCCTCCCTAATTTACCTCTTGACAGAGTGTGGCCCAGGAAAATGATCTGACCAAGACCATTCATATGGGACTGAGATGTAAACCTAAATGAGGCTAATCCTTTGGTAGTCGGGATTGTTTGTTAACAGCTCATCTCTCTGACTAATACAGCTCCGGTATTTGAATCAAAAGGTAATATTATCTAAGTGTGTGTGTGTGTGTGTGTGTGTGTGTGTGTGTGTGTGTGTGTATGCAAGTAAAATTGAGGCAAGTTGTATAAATTTCATGTTAATTGTAAAACATAGAATAATTTGATTTTCCTTCCCAGTTTTGCTGTTCGTTTTACAAGAAAGGCTGCATCATAAGCAAAACCATCTATACCTATAGAAACCATGTAACCAGTGCTCACTGACATTCATAATTGTGGCTCTGAGATGGTAGGTACAAGATACTTAACCTTTGGGGCCAGGTTTTTAATCCTAGTGCCAAATTAAGAAAATGTTAAGTCTAATGGACCAAATATTCCTTCCAGATATTAATGCCCACAAAAGCATACAGAGCTTAACGTCTAGTAGAAGTTGGCAGGCCCCTCATTCAGAGAGCAAGTTAAGTATTTTCCCATCCTTACAGAATAGACACCTAAAATTTAGAGTGCTTGGCAATGTAGAGAGCATTTTACACAAATCATATGCTTTAATCCTCATAACCAAATTAGGAGCTAAGAATTCTCGCCGTTATCCCTGCTTTATAGGCTTGACACAGAGCCAGGAGGCTGCTATTATGAGGCTGCCATACAGGGACAGGTTTTACGCCTAAGGTGGCCTCCGCCCTTCCTCCAGCATCTTTTAGGTTATAAACAATCGGAAGGCATTCCCTGAAGAGCGAAATAAGCAAGGATTTCTTCCACGTCCTCTAGTTCCAAACCCATCCTGCGTACCAATAGCGCTGATGTCTCCAACTGGAGATATCCTATGGCATTTTAGTATTTTAGATGTATACCTCTCCTGTGGCTCTCACTGTGCTTTCTCCTTGCACTTCTGATAAGTGATAACCAAGTAGATGCCCTACAATGACTGACTGAATTTCTCCTAAATGGAGGAAACTGGAATTCAAATGCACTCTTTTTAAAAATATATCTAGTTTTGATTTCAGAGAAGAAGGGATATAGAAGCATCAATGATGAAAGTCATTGCTTGGCTGCCCCCTGCATGCCCCACACTGGTGATCAAGCATACAACTTGGCATGTGCCCTGACCGGGAATCGACCATGACTTCCTGGTCCATAGGTCGACTCTCAGCCTCTGAGCCACACCGGCCTGGCCAAATGCACTTTTAGGAATTGTAAGTTCATCCTGGAGCATCCCCAGGCCCACAGATAAAATAAGCCAGCGCTCTGCACTTTAGTAGATGTCTCTCAGCTCTGCAAATCCCACTAACCCACCCAACTCCCGCAAGGCTATGGCTTATTTTCTAACAGTAAAAGATCAAAGTAAGAAAAATTAAAAGCTGACCTCAGCTGCCAGTTCCAAAAAAAATCAATGCTCACACCCACCCAATCTCAAAATGCTGCTTCAGCCCGGCAAAGAGAAATGGTGATCCCGTGGAAATTTCAAGATTAAAAGGACACGATAGTGTGGAGAGTTAATCAGCAGCTTTCTAAGGAGTAAGTCATTCAGCTGTGTTCTAAGCAGGATTCTTCTTCCCACCCAAGTTTTAAGAAAGGGATTTCAGGTCTATAAGCGAAAGTTACATTATAAATACAGCGTTTTAAGGCTTTTGGAGCTTGGTAACTTCCTTTGCTGATAAGTAGGGCAAAAAACAACAAACAAAACAGAAAACAGTACGATGTGTTTTTTGCCAGTTATATTTCTTTGGGGGAAAAAGAAAAGAGAAGCAATGCATTGTCAGTAATTAGAGGACACCAAAATATTGATACCTATATTAAACCTAGTGTCTATATTAATGTGACCTGTATATGGGGAATTGTGAATTTCAGATCAAGAATTAAAAATTTCAATACATTAAAATTATTCATTTATGATTAGTTAAGGCTAACATTATTTTTACAATCTATTTTTTATTTAAAGTTTACATTCAATATTATTTTGTATTCGTTTTAGATGTACAGCAAAGTGGTTAGAAAATCGTGTGCTTTACTGAGTGGTCCCCAAGATACAACAGGGAATTCAGGTAATTATCTGAGTATTTTCTTGCCCAATCTTTGTCAATATGCTCCTATTCCTCATTATGCATATATAATATATAATTAATTTATACCCACGTGACACATGAGTCATGACCCAAACTTTCATTCCAGTTTGTCTCCCCTTACCCCTTTCCACAGTATTGATGGGTGTAATCTGATTTGCTGCTGCACACAGATTCCTATAGAGTCCATGGATTTTCTGCTCTCTCACAGAAAATAGATACCCACATGATTTCTCATTGTCTCAGCGCATCTTAATCCAGGACTATGGACCTGATTTAATTTCAGATCTTCTACACCTTCAGACTAGGGCCTGATTGAGGTTGAGAGACCACTAGTGACAAAGGCGGACTTGACAGTCAACTTTCTGTGTTGAGCTTCCGCTCGGCTCCTACCCTGGAAAAGATTAACTAGCTGGTTTGCTTATGCACCAGTGTATGGTAAGTGGGGGCAGGTCCTGGGAAGAGGATAGAAAAGATCTTACTTGAGTAGATGCCCTCATGACCTAACTTCACCTTCTCTGGCCTTGTAAAGGTTTCTTTGGAAGTTTGCTACGTAGGTTCTTCTCTCCTGCAGTTAACTCAATTTGGACGGAGGGATCTTCATATCTTTAATAAAGGTGTCCGCTTGCTTGCAATAATTTCCTTAGGTCGGGATATCTGGTAGTCACCTGCAGCTGTTTTTTTTTTTTTTTTGGCTTATATTTCTCCATCCACCTGGGCAGCCTTCTTTGATAGGACACAGAGCTACTGCTCACCAGATTGTTCTCCTCATCATGGCACACATCTCAGTCCTGGGGATCACATACCGATTGCCCCAGTTCTCTGGATGATCAGGCCAGTATAGGGTATGAATACTCTACTATAATCCTATAGACCCGAGGGACCCCAACACAGGTAGAGCTCTTGAGAGGTCCCCACCCTTTCACCATGAACTTCTCTTTCTTGGGAGATGGCATAGAACTAACAGCATATCTTTCTGCAAAAATATGCCCTTCAAAACACCTGTCTAACTTTTAAAATGTAATTTGACTGAGAGAGGAGATTCAAGAATCAGAAAATAAGTTCTTTGACATTTCCCTTAAAACTCTATGTATATGAATCTATTCATTTTGGATGTAATTTATATTAGCCCCTCATTTAAAACTCAGGCCAAATGATTGAATTTAAACATTATATTACAAGCATTTGATGTTTTTTCCATTTGTGGAGATAGCACAGCCAGCCATGGAAACTTGGGTCTTAAATAGGAAAAGCAGGTAAGAAACACATCTGATATCTGCTTCATATTAATGTGAAGGAAAATTAGAAGTCATTATTACAGGTAAATATTACAATAGTATGTAGGTCAGGAAAACAAAGAATACTTTGGATCCATTTAACAGGAGAGAATGTAATGGAGGGAAATTTCAACTTACTCAGAATTTTGGAAGAACTGGGGTTTCAGGACCAGAAAAACATTGGTGTATTACCTCAACTTCTTGTAAAGCAAAAGTAAATAATTTTCTCATCAGGAAATAGATAGCAAAGCCTCACATCAAATGCCTGCAGATTCCCATGTGCCTACATGCAGATCCCACTGAAGAATAATGGCTTTTCGACTCTGCTCATCAGCAAAGTCTTACTTAGAACACCCAACCCGCACCCCAGGTTCCCAGGGTAAAAAATAAAATCGGATGGGAAAGGGGCTTACTAAAAAATAGTTATTCCTGCACAGAGTGTACACAGGATTTCAGTTGTTAGAACTAACCAAAGATAGAGTAGAAAATATGCTTAAATATAAAGTGGCAACAGTGGCAAAAAAAATTACAAATCATCTCAGAAATAGATATGATACAAATAAGTATATGAACAAAAAGAGCTGTAAAAATAATGTTGTGATATAAAAGAATATAGAATTGAGTTTATGGAAACTATGAATGTATGGTTTTCTGAAGGATAACTGATGGCGATGTTAAGCAGTTGTTTACCAAAACACATGTACTTTGATGACCCTATTGTCAAAGCACTCATTTATTTTCTAGTGAAAGTGACCTTTAGAGAAAACACATTATCAAACTGATGTCTTGCACATCTGAGATATGATAAAGACAGGGTATTGTAACAGACCTTAACTCATCTTCCTTTGACACTTCAAATACCTCGAAAAGGATCTCAAGTAGGAGGCAAGGAAACCTCTTAGCAAAGATGACATGAAAGTGTGGCCTCTGGTTCCTGTGCTTGTGTGTCTGAGTGACTCTCTCAGAACTAGCAGCACAGGGCGAATATTCTTGCAGGAGCCCTAATGTAACAATTAACGTAGCAAAGGGGCATTTTACAATTCAGCACAGTGTACACTTCATTAACCAGGTCACTAGGGGTATGCTAAGTAGTCACTGACATATATCAGCATACAATTCCAAAGTGTTTATTTTACACACACACACACACACACACACACACACACACACACACACACCATGGCATTTAAGAAATGTGACGTCCAGATTTTAAAAAGTCACTGCCCTGAAAGTTAGAATGTTTTTTATTCTGTTGTTCATAATATTAAGCCGAGAAACTCAAATTAGCAGTATAAAACCAATTGTAACATATTATTTATTGCTCTTACCAGAATGATATAAGGGCTTCGATTTCATCTAAGATTCTAAAAGTATCATTTCTTCAAAGAATGTTAAATGAGCTTCTAAGTAAAAAAAAAAAGTGTTTTTTTCTTGGGATACTGTTATCCTTTTTCTTTCACCATGGAAATAGAGTTGGGATTGATTAAAAAAAACCAAAAACAAACAAAAAAAAAACACATTGATTCTGACAGATCTTAAACATTTTTGCTAAGAGCTATATTTTGTGACAATGTGTATGCAGAATAACAAATATAGAGATAAAATAATAAGTCTTCTTTGCAGCTGTGTTTTTATCTGACAGCAATTTCAAAGTAAATGACAAAAAAACCCCACCATTGTTTCTAAGTGCTGTATGCTTTCTCGCTGTTGTCCTCTCATACCCAAGGTTCTCCTGTTTGTTATTAGTTTCTATAATTTACTTCCAGTTTGTCCTCTTTTTTCTTTGTGAGCCATTCCTTTGTGAAAGTGTTGGGATTCATCTATGGTTGCCATATAAAGAGGCTTGCATTTGCCTGGAAGAATACCGAATCTTAAAATCCAAGTTGCCCAGGAGTGCCTGCCAGCCAGGCAGCTGATTGAATGTTGTTAGTGAACTCAGACACTGTGTTCTTCTTTTGGTGGGTAAATTAAGTTCCAGCATTCTTTTTTATTTTTTAGCAGTATATTGTTTTCTTTTTTAAAGTGTATATTTTATTGATTTTAGAGATGAAGGTAAAGAAAGAGAGAAATATCATTGGTGAGAGAGAAACATTGATCTGCTACTCCTGCCCGCCCCACACTGGGGGTTGAGCCCGCATCCTGGGCATGTGCCCTGAATGGGAATCAAACCGTGATCTCCTGGTTAATAGGTCCATGCTCAACCCTGAGCAACACCAACCGGGCAAGAACTAGCATTCTTTATGATCAGTCTAAGTATTGATATTTCCATTCTCAGAACATTGAATTCTGTGGCTTTTGCATAATTCCAAGGATTCAAATACCGCATGTTCACTTAAAGTCCAGTAGATAATAAACAAAATAATTTTATTTGAAGGACCTGTCAAAAGTTGTTATAAAATTTATATTAATAACATGTAAGGACATATTATTTAATAAATATTTGGTGACTGTCGATTCTGCTCTGGAAAACATGCTAGGCTATAGATGTAGTGTGACCTAGAATAACGATGGCTTTAAGGAGATTAGCATCTTGCCACAGATTTTCTCTAATGAAATAACTGTAGTTGAATTAACAAAGCCTGCAAACATCACACTCAGGAGTTAGGAATTCTGCATTAGGCACCCATTCATTCATTGTTTTGACCAACACTATCTTTTACAATATCAGGTTTTAGAATAACCTTAATTCACATAGTTTTCTCTTTCATATTGTGGGAAAGGCAGTAAGTCACATGCCTTTTCTGGGCTTTTGAACTCGATCACTATACTTCTGTCTACCGCTTAAGGGTTATTATATTCTAAACACCAAGGGCCTTTTCTGTCACAAATACATCACCCCAACCCTGGTTGCTGGGCGTTCAGTATCGATCATCTTTCCATCTTGCGACTCAAACCTATTTAACGATACACAAGGAAGTTTGGTCCTGTGCTAAATCAACACTTCCTGACACGGGAATAAATAAATTCTAGGGTCAGAAGGCTTTGTCAGCTCCTAGAAGACTTGCGTGGCAGCAGGGACTAGGGGAGCCTTGTCAGCAATTTGTCTGAGCTAGCCCACTCAGATGTGACCGCACTTCCTCAGCTTATCTACAAAAAAGGAACATTCGTATGAAGTAAGGGCATATTTACAACTAGAAATTACATCACCAAAATAATGTAAAGGATCCAGGAAGGGGGACCTGGCACTGGTGGAGTGGAGGCAGTGGCGTGAAATGAAGCGCAGGGCAGCGAAGGCTCCGGGTGATGAGGCTCTCTGTTATCACGTTGAAGAGGTGACGGCAGGTCGCTTGAAGTTGTCAGGATTGAAAATACACCCTGCTCTGGGAGATTTCAGCAGCACTGCGATGCTTAAAAACCAGTTTCATCTTGTCATAGGAAGCGTTCCAACCAGCACAGATATCTGCTTAAAGTGATTTTGGGATTGGATATGCCATTGAATGAAGTGAGAAAAGGATGAACCACAGTTCTGTATACAAACATTAAGGGTTACTATCTAGACAATTGCTTAGATTATATCATATATGTCCAAGATACAGAAATAGATTGCTTCTGATTTTTTAATATGTATTCATACATAGATGTTTATTTACAAGTACATCTATGCATCCATAGGCAGCGATTCATATATTTGAAATATAGTATTTGCATCTATATCCCAGAATGCCAAAAATGTGACTTATGATTTACTTTATTCTACATGAGAAATTATAGTTAGATTTCAAATGTTTTCGCATTGCTCTCATAACAGATGACATTTCTATTCTATTTAGCACCCCAGTTCAGATTGCAATGAATCTGTATAACATCTCTGCAGTTAAAAATCAAGTTACTTCAGATTTTTTCAAAAATACTTGAGGACCCCCTCTCTGGGCCCATTGCTGCTTATGAGGTTTTGACTTATTTTGTTCTGTTTTGTTTTTCCTGCTGGCTCACTTATGAAGAAAGAAGAAAGCTTCATGAAGAGAGTTCCTATATATTTACTCTGGATCAATCTACTGCTGAGCAATGGCAAAGAGAGAAGAAAAAGCATGTTTTCATATATTAATAAAGACAAGGACTTGAGAAACAATGGCATGCAGATCAGTTTGTGGCTCAGAAATCTGAAATTGTGTTTCTTTTCATTGCTAAGCATGCAGAGAATAGAGAGCTTTTCAGAGTGCTTTGTTCAATCAAAAGAGAGCATGACCCAAATCAAACAATGCCTCCTATTTTCAACAAAGTTTTTTTGTTTTTTGAAATGTTATCATTAAATACATTTATTGGTCTTTCCAGCAGTTATCATTTTTTTCACCACGCTTGCATCTGGACCCATGTACGCCTGGAGGTATGTACTAGAAAGTCTTCTCAAAAGAATAAGTGTGCATTGCCCACACTTATTTCACAGATTGATGCCATTGACCTAGGCATGCTACCCAGGCCTGGATAATTTTTCAAAACTTCTCAGGTTCTTCTAATATGGAGTCAAGGTTCAGGACAATTGGACTAGAGCAAGAGTTCCAACATTTTAACGTACATGTAGCTCTCCAGGAAGTCTTGCTAAAATGCAGATTCTGGCTTAGTAGGTATTGTTTGGGTCCTGAGAGTATGTTCTACTGAGCTCCTAAAGGATGCAGATAGTGGGGAAAATAGAATAGAACTAGCATTCCTAAGAAAGTCACTTAATATATTGAGTAGAGAGGCCACTGAAGAAGTGGGAACCTATGCAAGCCTCATGCCAAGTGCTATTAAGTTCTAACATATCAATAAACTCAGCTCAGGGCAGAGCCTTAAACATCCTGAAACAACAAAGGCTCCAAGGACATAGATAGACATTATTCCTACTTGTAGTTTTTACATCCCTCATTTGAGTATTGAAATTAGCCAATCCCTGTTCCCCTAGCCAGCAATCCTTCATTTGCATGGAAACTGCATCTGTGGTTTTGCCTTTACAAATCCTGCCTTTCTTTGTTCTCTTTCCAGAGCACAATTTTGGTTGCTACCTGAATCTGTCCCTCCAGGATTGCAATCCTTTTTGCTTGAATAAATGTTTTTCCGATAGCCTAAGCCTCTTCTTCTATTAACACTACCAGTGCTGGTGTTGCATGTACTACCTGTTGAGTATCCAGGGGATATGGCTGTTGTAATTGCAAACTCAGCAAAATGCCACCGTTTTGATCATGACTAAAATGCCCAACATTCTTTTTAACAATGTCCTTCAGAAACTTCAAAATTTCCTATTACAAGGGTTTTGTGTGTGTGTGTGTGTGTGTGTGTGTGTGTTTGTGTGTGTGTGTTTTCCCCCCAAGGGAGATTTATGATGCTTGGCCAAACTGGTTCACGATTAGTTATCTACTCTTGTTTTTCTAGGGTCTAATTTTGAACAAATTTGCTTTCTGAATAAATTTACATCTCTATTTATAAATTTTGGGATATATTATAAGGCCCAATAAACTGAATATGCTGAAAGGCAATAATATAATGAAAATTGATTGACACTTCATAACAGAAGCACAGCCTGTTGGGGCACTGTTGGGGAATACACTCCCTGAATAGTCATTACATGAAATGTCAAAAAATATTAGTAATCTAAATGTTGTCAACTGTTTTCTCTTTTTAAGATATTTTCCAAAATCTACAACTAGGATACATTTTTAACTAAATTCTAAAGCATTTAAGAACTTTATGAATGAACATTGGGTATCATATCATTTAACCCAGAATTTTATCTTGTGTTGATAGCTTCCCAGTCACAATCTTACAACTACATCAAAGCATTTGCTTTGGTTCCATATGGTGATCATCTCTATTTGGTTTAATACAGGGAGTCTCAAATAGGTTGGTTTGCCCTCCCTCATCCAATTCTTAAAATATGTTTTAACCTATGCTGTATTTTTCTAGGAGTAAGACCAAGGTTCACAGTCATTGTGTTCTGGCAAGTTGCCTTTTGGCAAGTTCTTTTGATTACTTGGTTATAACAAGATGTGTTCGGAAAAGTAGCGAAGTTTCATGCTATCCGTGCAGAATCCCTTCTTTGTTAGTGATGTGTGCAAAGCCATCTGTTCCCTTTAGAGCAGCAGTGATGACTTGTGTGGGACAGTGAGCGCCTGTCAGCGCCTGGAAGATGGTCCTCTGCATAAATCATTATCCTGTCTTTATGTCTCACAGGCAGTGAACCTTTTTAGGCTGCATTTCTGGCTGAGCTTGGCATACTCTGGGAAACGAGTATCAGAATCTAGGAGAGTTGCTTATTAAATTACTCATCTCAGTTTCACAGAACAGCTGCTAAACCAAACTGGCTAAAATATCTTCGTAGTCATCCGCAGCATATGTCTGAATGCAGATGCTCTCTCTAAGCACTGCAGACAGCCAAGGCTGCGGAGGTTGATAAATGCTCAGCTTTTAGATACCAAGCAGAGGTGAAATGGATATGTCAAGATGCTTAGCTTGCCCTGCTACTTTCTGCTGGAGAATAAATGGTGGCAAACTTCCCATTAGGCTATCTTCTAATTCTACCATGGGCAAGAAAAATTTGTAGAAATATTCATTTACTGCTTTTCACAATGCATTGGCCCCAGTTTACTTTTAATTACCAGAACAAAGAAAACAACAACAACAAAACACCCTTTAAATACATTTCAAATCAAGGTAGACCATAGAGTGATGTGTTTATTCAGGCAATAAGATGAGCAAGTGCATAAATCCCTATCATAATTTCCTGTGAGATTTACCTTAATGGAGGCAGACAGTTCACTCCAAAGGGCTATTTATTATGGGCTGATTCGAGTAGTAACTGTCATGCGCATGGATTTGAGAGATGGCAATTTGCCTTCCAGGACTTGAATTCAGACCACTAGCAAATTCTCATGTGCTACTTAACATCCATCTAGTTACAACAACTTTTAGTCACAACTAATCTTGGGGAGTACACTTGTAATCTTGATAGTGTTTAGAGTAATGAACTAGAGATGAAAAGTTTTATAACTCAGCACAAGTTCTTAATCAACCAAGGGATTCTGTTTGACGTAAGAAGAATCGTTTTTTGATCAGTTCCTATATAATTCCTTAGTTGATTTTTTCTACAAAATTGAAATAGGAACTTTTAGGGGTGAAGTAGGCAGAATTGGGGAATTTTTTAAATTAAGGAGGTCCTTGAAGGAAACACAGGGCTACAGAGCTACAAAGGTTACATTTCCATAAGACAAGGGAACTGGAAGTAACAAAAGGTCTATATTTACAAAATAAAGAAGGGAGAAAGTCCAGAAGGAATAGGAGAACAATGAAGAAGGAGGGACTCATGTGTCCCACGTGAGGTTTGTTTGACCTTTGAGCTCAGGAGTTGCTATAGTGACCAAATCAAAGGGAATAGTGACCAGAGGGGATATCAGGACACAGGGACTTGCAATCTTTATAAACCGGGGAAGGAGGAACTTGGTGGGACTCTTCCCCCCCCCCCCCACCCCACCCCCCCCCACCCCCCGCCAACATGGGAGTATGTACTTGTTCTTTAATAAATTTCCACCTTTGCTATACCATCTTCCGTCCATAGTTTCATTCTTCTACAAAGAATCCGGGGAAGCCATCCTGCCTAGTGGAACACCGTGTGTTCCAGTCCAAAATTCTGGTTTCAAAATGAAGAATAAAAAAAACTTTGTTCCCTCTTTTATCTTTTTCTTCAATGTAAGGAATTAACTACATTAATATATATCATTTTTATTTTTAGAAAATTACAAAGATATTGATGATAATGCTGGCAGAGGCTGTTTTAGTTTGAGTTCTATTTTTCTGATGATCTCTATTAGAATTCTATTTCTTGATGCCTATTAAATGATAGCATTTGATAGAAGTTCTGTACATTTAATACTTAAGCATGCAAAAGTATTCAAAGCTACAGCAATTCCCTAGGAATTTATAAGCCAATGTGGTCTTTAATATATTCTTTGATTAGCTAGATAATTAACCACTTTTATGCATATACTCAGTCTCACATTCCAGCTCAATCCACAATACCACTACTAATTTAAACAAAATTGAGCATCTGACACCTTTTTCATATGCAGATTTAGTTCATCCTTAAAACTTTGTATCAAGAGGAAAAGGAGTCAAATAAAGCTCAGAAAAAGTTAAAAATAATCCAGGGTTGCATTATTCTTCAAAGAAACTCTTAAGCCTTCTTTTGAAGCAGTGTGAGAAATCCCTTTGTGGACAGTGGATTCATCCTAGGTACAGGTTACTGAGATAACACAATGTGACCCTAATATGGGCAAGAAAGATCAAAGTAGAAATTTAGAGTGACAATGGTCCACACTTCTGTTAAAATATTAAAAACAAGATCACTTTCTAGGAATAGGAATATGATCCAAATTGTTGCAAAGCAGGTAACATATGAGGTAGAAAAAGACATAAAGCATTGTTTTTGTTTTAAATTAATTTGTAAAATGTTGCCTAAAAACATGAGGTGTCCAAATGACTTCTTAATTTTTGTCATTTTTTTTTAGGGTAGTTGAGGGGAGGAGACCCAATATTTATGAAGAAACACTTTCAAGTTTAAAAAGATCTACCAATCTGAGGTCCATTGTTTTATGCTTTTGATACCTATTCCCTACCCTAGACCTACTTCTGTTTCTAAATGTTACATGGAAATATTCTCATTGCTTAAATCAGCTGTTCTCAACCTGTGGGTCACGACCCTTTTGGGGGTCGAACGACCCTTTCACAGGGGTCGCCTAAGACCAATCCTACATTACGATTCATAACAGCAGCAAAATTACAGTTATGAAGTAGAAACGAAAATAATTTTATGGTTGGGGGTCACAACAGGAGGAACTGTATTTAAAGGGCCAGAAGGTTGAGAACCACTGGCTTAAATGATGGAGTTGGTGATTCATCGCTTCCCTTGTTCTTTTCTGAAGCCCAGGGAAATGTCTTCACCAGCCATTGGCAGTGTTTCTTCAACCTGGTCTCGGGATTACTTTTTGTTCTAACTTCTCTCAATTCATCGGGCTCTACCATCTATCCTGCAGCTTTATGATATTTACAGAGTTATTTATTTCTGCCTTATTATTTAAAAATGATTTTAAACAATAAAAATACAAAATACGTTTTCCTTATGTTCTTTGCAATTTATCTTCATGATTAAAATTCTTAAATGTAGGGACTTTATTCACTGTCTTTTTCCATGATAATTATTATATGATTGCAAAAGTAACCTTCCTAAATTGTATGTATAAAATTCCATTCCACAGATGTACCATAATTTGCAGTATCACTTTTTTTTGTTGGAGGGAATTTTTTTCTATTTAAAAATTCTGCATTTTTAAAATGGTAGAATTATGAACTACTGATTTTCTGAATCTTTTTGTCTGCATTTCTAAACATTATCTATAGAATTGCTATAATTTAGTTTATTTTTTCACCACTTCATTGAATCGGTCATTGCATAGATCACAATGAATTACTTCAGGCAAATTAAACATCTTTTCTTAAAACCGCAATTTAACTGGCTTCTCTGAAGAACTGAGCTCACTCAATTTGCCTCCCTGAATCACCTTACTCTTTTGGTTTCTCTGAGAATACTAGTACTCAATGGTTGGTATTTTTTCTAAGTATCCATAGCTCATCTAAGTACATGTATTACTAAACAATAATCTTTTCATGTCTTAAACTCTGATGTTGCTCTCAATTTTAAAAGAAAGCAAATATATGAATCATACTGTAATCTATATATATAAAAGCCTAAGCGACCAGAATGATTGGTCACTATGACATGCACTGACCACCAGGGGGCAGACGCTCAACACAGGAACTGGCCCCTGGTGTTCAATGTGCTCCTACAGCCAACCTCCCGTGGCCGGCCAACCTCCCCTGATCCACCCTTGTCTGGCTGGCTCCAGCCAGCAGCCAGCTGGAAGGCCCTGGCCAGTTTTAAATCACCTAAGCAAAGACCCAGTAAAACAAAAAATGAATACTTTAAAGTTCTTATCCTATTTGTTCTTATTCTTAGCAATTCAGAGTGCCTGCAAACAGTTTCTCACTTTTTGTTACTCAAGTTATCCCTCTCAACACCCATCAAGAATTGAATACTGCTTGTTCAATGAGATCTTTGTCCTGTCTACTGACTTAGGAAATAGTGTTTTCAATAGTAACCATTTCCCTGTGGCTCTAATAATAATGAACTCATATGCAACATCGACTTTAACCAAATATTATACATTCCTAATATAATTATTGTCTCTAAATTACTTGAATGATTTCCCTGAACTACTCTGTAATAAAAATTCCAAATTTTTGCAATACAAAATAGTAGCAAAGGAGATACTCACCCCTACTAGTTTTTGTGGTGTTGGAAGTTTGTTTTCCATAATTTACTATTGAAAAAATGGCTTCTTATATTCTGAATTTTTACTTATGTTTTATTTTTTTAAAATCTAAAGGGTTCCTTTTAAAATAAAAATGTGGTTGTGATACCATTGTAATAGGCTAGTTATTAATAACCGCAAAGGAACAGAGGGAAGGCCATACATTATAGGCATGTTCCATGCAAAACACTGGGACAGGAGTCCAACAAAGGAAAGAGTGACACATGTCCAATAAAGTTTAGGTGACACAGGGAAGGTGATTACTGTCAGTCACACCTAGGAACAGAGGTTATTGACCAGAATGGGCATGGCCGCTGCAAGTGCCCAGACATTTGGGAATATGTAACCCCCTAAACAAAGTAATTCGCTCTCTTGGCATGTTGCACTTAACTCCTGGCTTGCCGGGACCCTTTGGCTCTCTTGGTTCTTTTGTTTTTACCCATGTGGCCCATGGCCATGTGGACCACACACACAATGGACTAATGGACTGCAGTGGGAAAGTACAAACAAAGCTAGCCTGATGCTGAACTGGACCCAGCTCCATCATGGAAAGGAGATTCTAGAGACACTGGCTCTGATTTCAGCTCGACTAAAGCCCCAGCTACTCTTCTTCTGTGACTGGACTAAGGGAAATGGGGTTTTGGAAATCTAAGAGCGTAATTTCCTGTGGGGGCCCCTGGTTATGCTTATTCCAGCAGTGCTCCTAGAAGCCCACGCCCACAAGCAACTGGGGGAGACAAGGCCTGGTCCCCTCCATTCACATCTGAATACCAAAACCTATTTACTAATAGTTTTAGGATCTCCCAAAATCAGCCACATTAAGATCTCAAACTGACTTTTCCAAAGAGTTAGAAAAAATGATTAAATATCCTAAATACTATATTAGCTTAAAACTTAATACATCTGGATTTGTGTCAAGTATTAATTTTATCTCTCAACTCTGGTCCCTGACTGTGCCAATTATTTCTCTTGCTTTCATGATGCATTGATAAAAAATGCCTAAAACATTCAGATAATATAATGTTCCTTCAAAACTTTTCTTTTTTAAATAAAATTTGTGTGCATTTTGAATCTGTAAAATATCTGTAATGATAAAATATCTGTAATTGGCCTTCAAAGCAAGTTATTAAGGCTATCTTTAAAAACATATTATAAATAAGAAATGGCTTCCCATGGGAAAATGATAAACAATATCTTAACAGCAAAAGAACTGAAGATTTCACTGACTGAAAGATAATTCAATTTGCTTTACATGACATCT
Organism: Myotis daubentonii; assembly: GCF_963259705.1. Taxonomy (NCBI): domain Eukaryota; kingdom Metazoa; phylum Chordata; class Mammalia; order Chiroptera; family Vespertilionidae; genus Myotis; species Myotis daubentonii. The sequence continues at coordinate 15,023,700 of NC_081842.1, read as the reverse complement.
ATGCATTTATTATAGTAAATTTGAAAAGACCACAAAGACTATAAAGATGATGAAAACTTGACAACACGTTTATATGTAAAGCCTCAGTTTCTCTCAACGTCAATAAATTACCATACTTTAAAAATTCAATTTATTTCCTCTCTGCAGGAATTGCTTCAAGTTTTTCATAACCTCTTTAAGATAAAAGCGTTAAATATTAGTCAGGATGGCAATTAAAATCCATAGCATGTCACAGACAAAACCAAACAGATTTTTTGAGACCAAAAAGTTACATTGATGTTTATAATAAAGGTAACTAGGCTACAATCCTGGTAAAGATTTAATATTACTCACCCCTGTATTTTCCATTGTTTCTTATTACACTATTCTTCTACTAGAGGCCCAATGCATGAAGATTCATGCAAGAATGAACCTTCCTGGCTGCCAGCACCACCTTTGCTCCAGCCCAGAGCCACCTTTCCACCTTCCCATGCTGCCCAGAGGCCTGAAAGCATCCCACCCACCCCCAGCTGCTAGGTGCCTTAGTATGCAAATTAGCCCACCATCTTTGTTGGGTTAATATGCATACTCACTCTTGATTGGCTGGTGGAAGTTGCGAAGGTACAGTAAATTTGAACCTTTCTCTTCTATTAGTGTAGATATGTGCATAATATAAATAATGGCAGTTATATGTAATGGATCTCATCATAAAAGACAAGAAAAAAGAGGTTTTGCCTAGCCAGTGTCACTCAGTGGTTGAGTGTCAACCTATGAACCAGGAGGTCAGGTTTGATTCCCAGTCAGGGCACATGCCCTGTTTGTGTGCTCTATCCAGTGTGGGGCATGCAGAAGGCAGCCGATCAATGATTCTCTCTCATCCTTGATGTTTCTCTCTCTCTCTCTCTCTCCCTCTCCATTCCTCTCTGAAATCAATGAAAATACATTTTAAAAAAGAAAAGAAAAAAAGGTTTGTGCTTTATTGTTTTGGATAAAACTACAAAGGGAGGATTTGTTTGTTATTTATTCTCATGAAAAAGACATTTTGTCAGCCCATATAAATTATTCCTATCATATGAATTAGTGACACAAACACTGTTAAAAATTAACAAATTCTGTTTATTTGTTCTAACTTTTACCTGCAGGCCCTAATTCACTAATTCTTTCTTTCTTTCTTTCTTTCTTTCTTTCTTTCTTTCTTTCTTTCTTTCTTTCTTTCTTTCTTTCTTTCTTTCTTTTTTTTTCCGGAGATCAATTCTCTTTATTTGTTCTAAATTTCATTTAACTCAGAGCAGCAAATGTTGATCCTCTTTAGAAAAGTGAAACATTGGAAAATAACAGAACTGTCTGTCATAGTCCAGGTCTAAGTTCCTCAGGTTCAGTGAATCTCTGCCGTCTCAAAGTAGGATTTGCATACAATTGCTAGATATTTGCTTTTTTCATAATCTATGGGATTGTTTATTTTTTTCTAATTTTAGAGAATTAAAAAACCCTGATTGCCTAAACTTTTACAAACAATAAAAAGTTCATTGTGGAGTTATCCTTTCTGCTATCACACTATGTTTTTCCTGAATAATATCTACTTTCATTTCTTTAACATCTATCCCATTTTTCTTTAATAGCCTTCTCCACCACTTGTATTAGTATGTTAAGGGATCAGAAGCATCTTCAAACAAATAAAACCATTCAAATTGCTACAACCCCTTGGTTATTGTAAGTAACATTTATTTATTTTATTCAAATATTTAATTAATAATCTAGACATTATTGTATTACAAAACAGGCTTTGAAAAATGCATCATTATGTCAACTCCCCATGACTTGTGAGAGTAAAACAGGCTCAGATTGAGAAAGAAGTTTCCATTTCTCTGACTTCTGTTCCTGATAATAATTTCCTTAAGGCATTGGCATTTTCCTTGAACCAGTGAACTGGAAGGTTAGGTCCCTAGACTTTTCATTTTATTTACTGAAATAAATTTTATTGCAAATATTCAAATGTTTTATTATGAATAAAATACATCATCTTGAAATCATTTAATAAGCCAACCTCAAAGCACATGTGTGGTGATTTGTATATTATATTTAGAGGCAACATTTCAAAGCAAGTCTATGGGGACTTGTAAATGTGTAGAAACTCCAGGCTGACCCATAAAGCTAATTTTCACTTATTTAAAAAATGTGTTTTCCACTTGAATAATTAATATTTAGAATTTCTTTTCACCTGGCACTATTTATATGAGTATTTTCAAGTGTCTCTGACATCACTGTGTAATAATTCAACATCATTAAATTACAGGCCCTCTAGTGTAGTGATGGTGATATTACTTCTGGCTTTCCTCTATTTTTGGTGCAATGGAATGAATCCTGGATTTAAAATTGGGACATGAAGGTTCAAGTTTTTTCTTAGTCAATCATCAATTAATAATTTGGAGTCTTTATTTTTTTCTACTGGCTTTACCTGAATCAATAAGCTATGAATTTCAAAATAGACCAAATATGAAAAAGTTATTTCAAATCTGAAAATATTATACAAAATTGTTTCCATTTTCATTATAATTCTCTATGTATATGATCCTTCTATGCTCTGTGAATACCAGTGACTGAGGTTGCACAAAATTTCAATTTGGCTGCTCATAGCCACATTCATAAAGATTTCCGCACTATTTTTTTTTAATAATATATTTTAACCTGAGAAAATGAATTTTATTTGAGATTTGAGATGATGACATGCTTTAAGTTCTGGTTAAGCTGAAAAGGTAGAAGACTCTAGAAAATCCATAAAGATGATTTCATTGTGTGTATGCATGAGTACACGCACACAGTACATACCCAAAATACTTTTTTAATTTTTTTTAATTTTTAATATGTTACAACCTTGAAGAATTTGATTTCATCTTTTCTTCCTTATCAGTGGCTCAATTGTCCTAGTATTATTACAATGAAAAACATTTACTTTGCTGGTCTATTGAAATGATTGTTTTGCCAAATCTTTGAAACGAATTGCTGACTTCAGGCTCAAAGTTTTTTCAAATGAACACTGTTTATCTTGTTGAGTATTCTACCTTTCACATCACTGGTATCTAACCTTCCACAATTGGAACTAATGTGGGTCTTTGATACATCACACTTGTCACTTCTAGCCATACTGAGGTTTTTCTTATCCTGTTATCATCCGTCTTCATTCTTCAAGATAGTTTTTTTATCTAAGTAGCTGTCTTCGGCGTCCCTCTAAAACAGTTGACCTTGTAGATTTAGTTTTCTATCTGATCATTTAGGGAACAATTTGTACTGTACTAAAATTATGTCCCCAATTTTCTCTGACAACTGTATTATTTTATCAAGCAAAATACTATCAGGTTTGTCAGGTGTGGTTGTCTTCTGTGATCCAGACTGACTTTAAAACAATTCATCACTGTCTGACTGCTCTGTTTTCTCAACTCTGCTCAGCCTTTCCTGTTATTTTCAGCATACCTGAATTTATTATGACAGAAAAACGAAACTTACAATCTCCCGTCTATTGATCATTCTAGATTTTTCTAATAATATGCTTCTTATACTGCTTTAATTTGTTATTGTCATAATTCTGTTTTGTTTGTAAAGGGTTTTAGAGTTGGAAGAGCATTTTCGTACACATTATCTCATTTAAAATGTATATAGATTATGAGGTAGTAGTAAAGGAGATTTTCAGTGAGTTTTGTTAAAAGATAATTGCCAGAAAAATATATAAAAATAAATAATTGTTAATTATTTTATTTAACTTATTTAATGAAAGGCCCAGGCAGATGTTATATTTGGCTCAACAGAGAATAAAAAAGGAGACCTGTTTATAAATCAGGAATATTCAAATGAATATCTATAAGGAGGCAAAGTTGGGTTTTTCATTTGCTGAAAAAGACGTCAGTTGAATCTCTACTTGACAGGGCTGAATTTGCATGCGAATCAGTTACCTACAAATTATAGTTGTAAAATAGCTCAAAGATAATAAAGGCTAGAATTAAATAACTCAGAAAGGTGTGATGTAGACACAGTTTCCCATTGGATATAGTTTTTCATTCCAGTGCACGGTTTTTCACTGGAGTACAAATTATTTTCCTATAGTTTTCACGAATAGCAATGCATGATAATAATAGTAATTTCCAGGTGAACATACATAGATGTTCATCAAAACAACTGCTAATATATCATAAACTAAATTCTATCCTAAGTTTGAGGTCCAAAGTAATTATTCATTAGCTTGTAATTTTAATTATTTTTTTAAAAAAACAGAATTCAGAATAACAAAGGGACTCAGAAAATGCTCAAGGGAAGGGCTTTGTAAATAGTATGTATGCTATGGCATCTTGATGTTTCCCAAATGAGTAACAGATGAGCCATGAGGAACTCTTACCCTTAGACTACCGGGCATTCTGGGATAGCCTGGGCATCCAAGGATGAGGGGCTGGTCACTGCTAGTCATAAGCAACCTCAATTGGGTCTCAAACAGTGGCCCCAAAGGAGTGAGATCTGAAGTCAAAGTCCCCCAGACCTTGCTGGGAATGTGTATGATAGGAAAATGCAAAACTTGTTCTTATGTGCCCTTGTGGCTAAGAACATGCTCAGTTCTGGAATATATTTTAGCAGCCAATTTTAACACTTCACTCTGTTATTTTTAAACAAGAAGCTTGTGCAGCTGTGGGGAGTTTCTGGAGTTCAGGTGCCCAAGTAGCACAGTATGCAACTGAAGGTGCAGAAAGTAAGAGTTGGGGATGGAGGTCAAGACAGCAGGGATAAAGTCAATGTGACCTCAAATCTGTTCCTTCATATATGCCTTATTTCTCTTTATTTGCAGCTATTCTATTATAAGTGCTATATATTTCAACCATATGAAGGCTTTTAAATACTGCATGCATGTTGTTCCTCATTAATTTTAAATTCTTTTTTTTTAAATATATTTTATTGATTTTCTACAGAGAGGAAGGGAGAGAGATAGTCAGAAACATCAATGAGAGAGAAACATCGATCAGCCGCCTCCTGCACATCCCCCACTGGGGATGCGCCCGCAACCCAGGTACATGCCCTTGACCGGAATCGAACCTGGGACCTTTCAGTCCGCAGGCCGACGCTCTATCCACTGAGCCAAACCGGTTTCAGCAAATTTTAAATTCTTGATGTAAAAAGTTTCATTTGATTTAAAGACAATTCATATTATCATGAACAATTTTAACATGTTCTTGGTGTGTAAAAGAAAAGGGAAAGCTATAGATTGTATAAATACAACTTCAACTATTTTATATTGCTCAAAGAAAGTTTCCTATCAATAGGAATGACCGAGTCACTTTACTAATTTGATGGCGACTTGGCATGAAGCTGTTAGATCTTCTACTGAGACTGATTAGGGTTTGATATGGTTATTTGCCCATCATGAAAACCATCTGTTAATTTTAGTATTATGTACAATGGAATTATAGTAAAGAATATAGTCCATCAACTCTTGCTTTGACAATTTGATACCTGTGTGACTCTGGGCAAGACATTTAACATTTCTAAGACTTAGATTCTTCATATGTAAAATGGGAATTAAAACAGTCCTTGCATTAAAAATGTCACAATTAAATGAGTAATACAGGCAAAGCACAATAACTGTCACGAAGTTAAGCTCAAAAAAACTTGTTCGTAACATTATCATTTTATTTACTTTTTTCTTAAATCTAGTCTGCTCCAGGCACTTTAAAGAGAAGCTGGTATTGTAAACACTCTTATGAAATGCACTGCATTTAATCTTTCTCTTGATAGGCGCCTTGTTACACTTAGATGAATAGTTGACATGAAGTTTGGCAACATTAAGATGTAAAAACCTTTGGGCAGTAATTTGATGACCAAGATATGCAGTATACTCACTCACTCAGAGTAAAAGCAGACACTCTGGAATAAAGAGCCAAAATGTTTCTTACAGATAACAACAGCAAAAGAATGACAGAGGGAGTGATGAATCTCCATTTCTACCAAGCTTTTATGAATAGAAAAATTGACAAATTTCTGAAATCACTTCATTTCTAGCCCTTTAAAAAAAAAAAAAACTGGTCTTTGAAAGCATACATTTCTCCTGCCAAAGCTATGATGAAATGTTGAAACCTCTAAATCACCTAAGAGGAACCCGGGCCAATCCTCATCCTTCATTCTTTTTTTACAAGGTGGTGAATAGGGACCTGCTTGATTGTCAGACACAGAACATTCTCAGAAGGCCCCTTGCCTTAGCATCTGCCTTTGATGCATTGAAGGATCCCAGAGGTCTCACGCAAAGGATAGACTAGAAAGGGAGGTTACACTATGTTATCCAGAGTAAAATAATTTCCCAAATAAACAGTAAGATATTGGGGGTCACCACTGATGAAACTTTAAACAGCCTTCCTGAGTTCTGTTGACCTGAAAGTCAACAGAGATCCCACAGACATGGGACCTCTGAGACCTACATAAAGTTAATGACCAGAAGATGACTCAAGGCCAGGGAATACAGACACACCATTACAATGACTAAGATTAGGTGGTTACTGTCATTTTTTCCCCTATAAGATTTGGGTGCACAATTTTAGATAGTGGATTTTAACACTAGAAAAAATAAAATTTTGTAAATTTGCAATCCTTTTTCCGTTTGAAACCCACACAGAGACTTTCTCACACAAAGAATAAATCTACTGATGTACAATCCTTTAATTTTGGTTGACTTTTATTATAAATATTTTCATTTCTTCCATTAAATTGCTTCATTCTGTGCACTTTGGTTCGCGTTTTCAAATTTTATATTTTAAATAATTCAACTTTTCTTAAAATGATCTGAGAGATTATTTTAAATATTTGCCCTTTCGCTGACTTATATGCAGCTGTTCTTCCAATTTAGCCTGTTTTCAAATAGCAGTCATAATTTATGACCACATACTTCTTAATAAAATGCTTTCATTTTTACATTATTTCTTGCTACCCATATGCTTTTTCTCTTTCCAGCCAATTCCCTTCACATTTGTCCTATGATTTTCCATGCGTTTTTTTATAAAGTTTTTTTTTATTTTCATAGTTTTGCTCTTAGTATATCCTTTAATCCAAACATATCCTGAAGAATTATGGATTCATATATCTAACTCTTCTGCACATTTTTTTTCCTTTGGAGTCTTCGCAGCTTAAAAACAAACTGGGAGTTTCTTATTTCCATTAGAAAATAATATTAAAGAAACATTTATAATTATTTCCATGTTTGTTTGTAAACCAGTGAAGCTAGAGTTCTTGGTATGCAAGTTGTAATCATGAAAAGATAAAAAAAATATATTAAGAAATATGTAAATATGTACTAAAATTATTCTTTTTATAGTCATACTTCATATTTGTACCTGTGTGGAGAATGTCTCAAAGCTGTTTGGGTCAAATCATTGTCTTGGAAATACATTGGATTTGTTCTTATTTGCAAAATCATTGAAGAATATTATAAATGTTGACATTTTTCAGAAAAAAATTACATAAAATTATGTATAAAATGTCATAATATTTAGAAAATTTAACACAGTTATTGAAAATGGTTTCAGTTTGAGGTATAATTAAATCAAATGGAAAACTTTGGCCCTCTGGTTTGGCTCAGTGATTGAGCTTCTACCTATGAAGCTGGAGGTCAAGGCACATGCCCAGGTTGCAGTCTTAATTCCAAGTTGGGAGCATAAGGGAGGCAGCTGATCAGTGATTTTCTCTCATCATTGATGTTTCTGTCTCTCTCCCACTCTACCTTCCTCTCTGAAATCAATAAAAATATATTTTTAAAAAGAAAACTATGCTAGGTTAAATTCTTTAAATTTCTAATGCTAAGATAAAACTAACTTTTAAAAATAAAGATTTTTATACTAGTATTACTCATCACTTTGTATTATACATGTTCTAGCTACACTCCATTCTTTCAAACTGAGTCTTACCATATACTGAATATTAGAGTAACTGTTTATCAGTCAAAGCAATTGAAAAGGAATGTAATATAATACAAGAGACAAATTAGCTATTTCTTGAAAGCCCATTTCATGTACGTTTATTGGAAGGTATAATAAAAAAAACACAAAAGTAATTAAAGAGAATGAAGAACTCCCTTTAGTGTTTCTATACACTGACTTTACAGTATTAATGAGAGCTTTCAAATAAGGTATTTTTTGTTGTTTCCCCAGAAACAGAAAAGTTGACTATACTTTTCCAAGGTAGCAAAAAAAAAATAAAAGGATCTTTTGGAAAGCAGGGCTACTCTAGTAGTCCAGGCATAAAGAGTTCTCAGACTTTCACTGTGAAAATAAACACAGAAATGCATGCCCTCATGGACCTAAGTGCTGTACATTCAGTAGTCACTAGAAGGGAAGGGTTTGAGGTCCAGTGCAATCCCCTGTCCTGCCTGAATGATCAGGACTCCAGGAGTAGGAAGAGGCCACTCCCCACGCAGCCAGAGCACAGGAAGTTGGACACTGTAATTGAATGCCCTGTTTCTAAATAGGTGCATAACAAATACTCCACCTGAATGTCACCAAGACAGAGAATAGCCTCTTTTCTAGGAGTTTGTGATGCATTTTCACAAATAGTTAGAATGTCCAGATATTATTTTTCAACAAGATTTCAATTAAAATGTTCAAGATGTGAATATACTTCCTTGCTGCTTGATGTAGTAAGTTCTTAGTATTTGGAACTTCTCCTGTCTTTCTAAGTTTAAACAATGGTTAATATGAGAGGAAGTCAATATCTCTTTGAAATGGAAAGTTATGCTTTTAATTCTTGCTTCCTTATATCTGTTACAATGAATAAATATAATTTTTGGTATAACTATTATGTGATTTTCTGTATTTATTGCATATGCATTATGTGCCTAGATTTTTCCCCCCCAGAAAATGTTTAAAATGACAATGATTTTCATTTTGGCTATATTTCAATATTGGTGGTACCTAAGAGATATTTATTTGTCAAGTATTTAAATAAACTAAAACATATGCTGCCAACAAAAACTAGTAATCCTCTTTATTGGTTCTGTGACATGTTTTTGAGGGTCCACTTAACATTTTATAGGTACAGTTTAAAATCCCTTAATAAGTAATTAGAAAATACCTGTGAATTTTAACTAAATATACTGGGAAAGGGGCTTTGAGCTGAGAAAGGAATGCTCAGATGCCAAACTCGCTGTGTGGGCCAAATATGTAATCCTCTTTATTGGTTCTGTGACATGTTTTTGAGCGTCCACTTAACATTTTATAGGTGCAGTTTAAAATCCCAAACAAGTAATCAGAAAATACCTGTGAATTTTAACTAAATATCCTGGGAAAGGGGCTTTGAGCTGAGAAAGGAATGCTCAGATGCTAAACTGGCTGTGTGGGCCAAATATGGGACTTCCTGAATCTCATATCCCTGGTTGACTTTGCTTGCCTACTCAAAGAGGCAGAATACACAGAATACAGTACATAAGGTGGAGGACAAAGGGAAATACCTTTGATGAGCTTCTGGCATTTGTGGGGGTGTTTTGTTGTTGTTGTTTGATTTTTTGATTTTTGTTTAATGAAGAGTTTCAATATAATGAAAAGAGAAACTCCAGAATCCAAGACTTTTGTATGTGAGTCATGGAGAGATTTAAAGTCCAAGGCAGTGAGGGTAGAGTAATATATAACTGGACTGTAGTTATTGATACTAAGTAGAACCTCTGGATTTAAATTAACACAGAAAGTATGCTGCTGAGTATAAGTGGATTAGTGATTTAATATATCAGAGACTTTTATTCCCTTTTTTCTTACCACCAAGGAAAAATATAAATAGAGGAGAGGTTTGAGGGAAGGGAGAGGGACATGTAAAACATCGTTCTGACTGTATCAATGACTTCTATCTATCTATCTAATCTATCTATCTATCTATCTATCTATCTATCTATCTATCTATCTATCATCTATATCATCATCATCATCTTCTTCTATTTTGGTAAAAGTTCAATACAATATGCTGGAGGCCAAATTTATGAATGTGAATAACTATTTTCAATATAATTGCAGTATTCATTTGGAGGAAAGTTAAAAGGTATCTCATATTTATTCAGGAGCTACTAAGACATATAGTATGCTAAGTGTTTCAGACAGATTATCTGGTATATTCTGACAGCATTTTATGAGATATATACATTTTTAGAATTGTGTAAACAAGGAAACTGAGAATAGGATCTAAGGAATGAGGTCTAGATCACATGGTTAATAGTGAGTGGTACCAGTCAGTATACATGATGATTTTTTTTGTTAACAAATATCACTCCAATTGCCATTAGCCTAAAAAAATTATAAAACTTCAAAATATTTGTATATTGCCATACTTTGTTAACCAAAAATTGGGCTTGTTTCTTGAAAATATACTTGCAAATATTTCCCAATAAGTGATTCTGAGAGGACTGCATATATTTTTATATACATTAGCCATATTGATAGTGAGTGTACACATTTTTTAAAGTATTATTCCTTCCAGATGGACAAATATTTGTCCACAATAAAATGTGGAGGGAGAGAGAGAGAAAGAGAGAGAGAGAGAGAGAGAGAGAGAGAGAGAAAAGTAGATTTACAGTTGTGAGTACGCTAAACACGGAGCTTATTTTTGTATTATTATTTATTAATTATTTTATTATTTTCCAAAGGGACAACTGAAACTCTACTTTTGTCACACCTTGATGTAACCAGAACATTTTTACCTCTAAATATCTCCTCTTCCTACATGATAAATGCCTTGCAACTGCTTTAAAATGTGGCCATTCATGAAATAAAAATAGCCCTAGTGGGTTTGGCTCAGTGGATAGAGAGTCGGCCTGTGGACTGAAGGGTCCTGTGTTGGATTCCAGTCAAGGGCACATGCCCAGGTTGCAAGCTTGGTCCTCAGTAGGGGGCGTGCAGGAGGCAGCCAATCAATGATTCTCTCATCATTGATGTTTCTATCTCTCTATCCCTCTCCCTTCTTCTCTGACATCAATAAGAATATAAAAAAGAAATTAAAATATTGCCTAGATTATAAACACATGGACTTAATTTGCTTATTGGTACAATAGCTGATATCCATTCCTCTCCTTACAGATGATTATTTCATGAGCAGGAAGAGAACACTAGTGATGCTGAAGAAGAGGAGATTGCCAGAAACTCATCGAATCACAAAAAAAAAATTAAAAAATGGTGGCATTAAGGTGAAGTTCTCATTAATCAAGATATATTTTAACAATGGACAAAAAGACCAGAATGAAAAAAATGAATTAATGAAAAGAATCATAATTATGCATTATGATTTTTATAAAAGAAATATGCATTATAAGTATTTTAATCTGATTTTTAAAGGTGTCTTCATAAAAAATAAGTTTAAAATTACTCACAAAATTAATTTTTCAGTAAGGATTTAGCAATAGTAATTGTACCTTACTTGAATATGGGAGAATGATTTCCAAAAAAGGTTCTGAGAGTTTAGAATCTCGTATCTATCGGAATTAGTTGTAAATAAGCCAGAGTTTGTTTTTTTTCATTCCACCACTATGAAACACACTATTCATTTGTTCTTTTAGAGTACACCCAAAAGCAATGGCACAAACACACATAAACACACACACACACACACACACACACACACAATTGAAGAGCATTAAACATTCATGGCAAATAGAATATTATTTTATACTAGGGGCCCAGTGCACGAAATTTGTGCACTGGGTGTGTGTGGGTGGGAGTGTCCCTCAGCCCAGCCTGCCCCCTCTCACATACTGGGAGCCCTCAGGCGTTGACCCCCATCACCCTCCAATTGCAGGATCGGCCCCTTGCCCAGGCCTGACGCCTCTGGCCTAGGCATCCGGCCCGGGCAGCGGGGACCTGCAGTGGCAGTGGGGGGTGCTGCGATCGCGCGGGCTCCGCCCCTGCCCCTGCAGGACGCCTCTGGCTGAGGCATCCGGCCCGGGCAGCGGGGACCCACAGCTGCAGCGGCCCCGCGATCGTGGGCTTCGCTTTAGGCCCAGGCAAGGGACCCCTAGATCCTGGGACTGCCAGCTTCGACCGTGCCTAGCTCCCATCGCTGGCTCCACCCCTACTTCCTGCTATCACTGGCCAGGGCGGAAAAGGCACCTGATTCTCCGATCATGGCTGGGGGGCAGCCATGCCCCCCAGCTCTTAGCTCCCCCCTGGGTTTCCGATCACTGATCACTGTCAGTGGCAGGGGGCTTCTTCCTGCTTTCCCTTTCGCCTCCCTGCATTGTGCCTACATATGCAAATTAACCGCCATCTTGTTGGCAGTTAACTGCCAATCTTAGTTGGCAGTTAATTTGCATATAGCCCTGATTAGCCAATGAAAAGGGTAGCTCGTACGCCAATTACCATTTTTCTCTTTTATTAGTGTTGATAATGTGGCATTATAATTATTTTTTTAATCCTTACCCGAGGATATTTTTCCATTGACTTTTAGGGAAAGTGGAAGAGAGAGGGGAACACAGAGAGAAATATTGATGTGAGAGAAACATTGATTGGTTGCTTCCTGCAGGAGCCCTGACCAGGTCCCGGGCCAGGGAGAAGCCTGCAACCGAAGTACCTGCCCTTGACCGGAATCGAACTCTCCACCTTTGGTCTGCAGGCCGGTGCTCTATCCACTGAGCCAAACCAGCTAGGACAAGGCATTATCATTATTTAAAAATATAAAATCAGTAAACGTTTTTGAAAAGCTGTGAAGGAATTTAGAAATTTTTCTGTTGTTCAAAGGCTTATGCACCAAATAGCTGAACTGTAGCTGGCCAGCATCAACCCAAACATAGGCTCTGCCTGCATTTTCCTGATTTGGGTCTTTCAAAGAGACGGTATCACTAAATTCTGAATATTTTGAAATGATGCAATCTCTGTTTTGTTATCACTGAAGGCCTCACTAAAAAAGTGAATTGCCTTTGTGCTAGGTATTGTTTTTCACATGTATTTTAGGGAAAAAATAATGTTTGGGAGATGAGAAGGCAGAAATGGAAAAAGGGCTCAGAGTGGGGTTTCATCACCTCTAAAACAATAAAGCAAAATGATAGACTATGACTATTAAAGGCCCCTATGTTCTTAGGATATAGGAGGGAACTAGACCACATTTTGCAAACACACTGAGATCCGATCCCTCATATTGCATTCTGTCAATCTAGATTCCAAGTATGTTTAGATACTGCTCATATTCTCCCATATTAGAAACATTCAAAACAATTTATAAGATTATAGTGCTAAGCTGTGAAAATCTATTTGATAGTTTATTTTCTATATAAATCTCAATAAGGTAAGCTATTGGTTGCTTGCTTCCATTCTTATGTGTCTCGGCCTGACCCTGAATATTAAATCTACGTCTTATAAATAGGATAACACATGATGTCACTATAGCTCCTGAGAATAGGGTTGGATAACTTGGGCTCCCTCTAGTGTCTGCCAAGTCCCTTTTGAAGTAACTAACTGGGATATAAAAAACGATTGAAGTTTTAAAATGTCAACTTCTATAATGAAACTATCATTTAAAAAGCAAGAATAACTTACATTTTTATATTGACTTGCATAAGAATTGAGAATGATTTAAATTAATTTGAAACAAGAAAATGGGCATTCTTATGATAAACGTTTAATATCCAGGGACTGTTGCTTACTGGAGATGATAATGTCAGACACACGCACTTTAGGATGGTCCTCAGGAATTTTGCCATTCCGATCTCTGAACTGAAGAGAGCCATTGTTCATTGCTAAAAGAATCACTGTTTAAATTGGTATTTAATAAATGAGCATATTATCAAATATATTACATCAGAACTATTTGAACAAAAACCCCACTACGTTTAAGCACTGATGTTTTTGCTAAAAGAGGCCTAACTTTGAGTATAGAGATAATTTCAGAAAATGCTATAAAATTTCACAAGTTTTACCAGTTTTATAGACTCTATAGGGACTGCTCTGTCATTTCAAGAAGGTAACAAAGAGAAGAGGTGACAGTTTATATGGAAAACACCCCGTGTACTTTTTGCCTTGTTAATGTCATTAAGATGTGTGGTGCAAATGAGTACATTGAAACCCACTTGACTTTGTTATACTGATGTTGTGGAATTAGTTTTGAACATTTCAACAAGATTTGAAATCACAAGCCTTAGACATGAAATTGCATTTTTCTTAATTTTTAAAATATATTTTCTAGTGTCTAGTAGCAGAATATGAAATTTGATTACTTTCATTGATTCTATAAAAATGTACTCCCATACATTTAACATTCAACAAATGTTTATTATCTCAATATACCATTTACACAGTGCTAGGACTCTCTGGTCCATACTTATTTACTATAAATAATATATATACACACTTATACGATTATCCATTATATGTTTATACAAATTATGTAACTATAGTTTATCAATATTTTCATAAATTATAAATGTACATATGTATGTCATACAGAATTGATATTTTCTCCGGTGATTATCATCCATATAGTTCTATTTTAAAAGTACATAATCAAAATTGGATAAAATATGCAAGGGAGAAATATATAATTTTCTAAATACAAATATAATTCTTTAGAATTAAATATAATGTCATTGTAAGAATTGAGACATCATTAGTTTATGGAATAATCCAACTCCAAAGTGGAAAGTAAATAGAAGATAAAAATTATTTTAAAAAATCTAAACAGGAAAATAATGATTGGATGATGAGTATGTGGAGTTTATCTAACATGCTCCATGAAATTGCTGCAGCAGCCCCCACCTTGTTTGACCAACAGGCCTTCAGGGACCTTAAACTGGCACTAGCCCCCTAATGCAAGCGCTGTCCTAGAGAGAAGCAAAGGCTAAGTTTCTGACATGACTTTCACAATAGCCCTGTGATTAACAGTCCCTGGCCTCTCATAATCTTCCCTTTAAGTCCCTTTGGTAAGACCCTCATGTAACTTATCAAACTATGATCTTTTGATTTGAGTTGACCAATCTGGCATTAGCCTGGGAACCCCCAAGTACACTCCACCCATGGACCATAATAAAAACCTGTGCTCTAGCCCAGCCGGTGTGGCTCAGTGGTTGAGCATCGACCTATGAACCAGAAGATCACAGTTCAATTCCTGGTCAGGGCACATGCCCGGGTTGCAGGCTTGATCACCAGTGTGGGGCATGCAGGAGGCAGCCGATCTATGGTTATCTCTCCTCATTGATGTTTCTCTTTATCTCTCTCTCTCTCTCCCTTCATCTCTGAAATCAATAAAAAATATATTAAGAAAAAAAAACCACCTGTGCTCTATATCTATATATATAAAAGCCTAAGCGACTGAATGATGGAATGACTGGTTGATCAGTCACTATGATGTGCACTGACCACCAGGGGGCAGACACTCAACACAGGAGCTGCCCCCTGGTGGCCCATGCGCTCCTACAGTGGGAGCACCATTCAGCTGACCAATGGGCACCAGATGCAGGGCTCGCAGCTGCCGAGCACCGCTGTGGCGGCACGAGCCTCTCCTGACTGGGACTGACTGGGCGCGAGCCGGTGGCAGGTGCAGCAGGGCTGGGATGAGCGGGAGCCGCAGGCAGGAGTGGCAGGTGGTGTTGGACTGCCAGTTTTGGCCCAATCCTCGCAGGCCATGCTGAGGGACCCCGCTGGTGCATGAATCCGTGCACCAGGCCACTAGTGTATTCAATAGTATAAGTACATACCTTCTACTAATGTTTTACAAGTATATCATGTGATGCTGAATAACTTCCTTGATTGCCCTATCAACCATGTAGGAAATCTTCCTGAAAGAAGGATCAAACATATGCAAAAATTATTTATTTAAATAGAAATAATTCACAAGTTCTCTAATTAAGGCCAGGGGAAACTTGAAATTCAAAAAACAAATCAGGAACATAATACAGAATCTGAATATGAGCTAACTCTGCAGAATATGGCTGGTCAAAACAGATATCAAAAGCTCATTGTGGCCTTTAAGAAACCCAATTGAAAAAGGAACAGGAGGGGTGTCCTCTTTTACTTTGGGAATATAGTGTATTGTTTATGAAAAAATACAGGTTTTTCTCAGGAAGGTACATTTGTGTCTTAGGGCAGCTCATGAGAAAAGCATCTCCAGAGTACCCAGTTGGAAGAATAGAGTTGAAAATCTACTTTGACTATGACTCTTCCTATGACTCCAGCTACCATCTGTCTCTAGGAAAGCAGCACATACTGAACAGTGAGAAGCTCTTTTTAGCATCAGGATGAAGTCTGAGGTGCTCCATTTGACAGGGAGATTATATTGAGCCATGTGGAAAAAAAAAGATAATTTTGGAAGGATGGAGAGCCTAGATGGTGAAGCAATTTTTGTAAAAGCCTAGTCTAAAAGCTTTTCCCTTTTTTGGTAAAAGGAACTACTCTGTTAGGGAGAGTGGCAAACTCTAATCTCTAATTCCCACACATTCTTTCATTCATTTGAAATCTACATGGTGCTGCAATAAACAGCTTTATACCCAGACTAATTTTTGCATGTTTTTAGACTAGAAAAGTTACATAGGGCACTGGTTTCTCAGAGAAGAAATGCAGGAAAGGGGTACTTTATTCATCTTTCATAGATAATTTATTTTGCTTTCACTCTCCACGTCACCATGCTGAATCACCAGAGTCCATTATAGCAAAGCAAAGGCAAGAGCAGAAGAGATCAACTTTAATAATAGGCCTCCCATGTACAGGTGTCAGGGACAGGAATACAAATACAGAACTAGGTTTCTTAACTATTAGCAAGAAACCGCCATTTGGGAAAGAAAGCAAAGGGCTTATTATACTCTAGTCCATTCAGATATTGACATAAATATGGAAATTATTTTTAATTAATTGGAAGAACAAAAATTATGACTTTAAAATACACCATTCTTAGCTGTGTTATTTTTAGTAGCTCTATCATGAGAAGATGGCCTTGTATTTCTAGTTTAAATATTTGTATCTTATAATTCCATTTAGCCAAAATAAATGACTGCCTTTTATCAGACATAGACACATTTCAATATAAGAGTAACACTTTTCATATAAATTCTGTCATGACACTTATATTTTTAACATTTCTATATTTTAATTCTTTTAATTTCAAAAGGGGCATAAGAAAAAGTCCAGCAAGTTGTGTGAGGCAAATGAATGGTAGACCATAATGCGTTGTTATTTTTAAGTAGATAACTCCTCTTCTTCTTGCAACTCTAAAAAGTCATACTTATATACAATACCAAGCTATAAAATCATGTTCAATTGTTTGTTTCAAAGTGTTACCTATAATCTAGCAATCAGCACAAGTTGTAGAGGACTGCAGTCATACATTATGGATAACACACAACGAATAGCTTTCCGTTTATATGATCACCAAGATTTTAAAGTTATATTATTTCATTCACATCACGGGTTTATGAAAAAGAAAAAAGAACCATCGGCCATCATAATATTATAGTATAGATCCAAGTACTCGGCTCTGAATTCATTACCCAAAGATGGAATTGTTGAAATGCAGTTGTTAATGTTCCCAATGCTACTATCGCTCTGATATTTCATCTATCAGGGTAATGGGTCTGGAAAACCAAACCAATTATGAGGGTCGGATGGGCAATCAAAACCCCACTGGGAAGAATGCAGGATAGAAATTGCTTCCAACAAGTGTTTAAAATAGCAAAGGAGAAAGGACAGGTGCATGGAAGTCACAACCGAAAGATCAGATTTTCTAGCAAATAATGGAATGGCATCCAGTGACCAATAATACCATTAAATTAATTTCCACATAACAGTGGTTGACCAGGACTAGTCTGACCTATCTCGTATTTAACTAAAAATAAATATGAACAGAGGCAATATTTTATTTTTAAGAGTGGTATAGAAAATACTATTTTATTTCATGTTTTAATGATATTTTTATTGATTTCAGAGAGGAAGGGAGAGGGAGGGAGAGATAGAAACATCAATGATGAGGGAGAATCATTGATCGGCTGCCTCCTGCACACACCACACTGGGGATGGAGCCCGCAACCCTGGCATGTGCCCTGCCCAGGAATCAAACCATGACCTCCTGGATCATAGGTCAACACTCAACCACTGAGTCATGCTGGCCAGCAGAAATTATTATTTTAAGCACCAAACTTTCTGTGTATGCCTATGAAAGAAATACATGTTTCTTATATTTTTTGTTTGGGAGGGGGTAGCATACTGAAAAAGGCACCACACAGTCTATGCACGGCTCTGAGCATGCCACGTAATATCTCTGGGCTTCAGTTTCAAGCTGAAGGGCCTTGCAGTGATAGAATCTCATGATCCTAGGGCTGCTCTTCATGTGCTCTCATTGGCTACATGGTTTGGGAGGCCAGCTCACACGGCATGGATTGCCTAGAGGACTGCATCTGCTTCATGAGCATCCATGCCAGCCTTTCCAGAGGGCACACCACAACAAGACGGCATGGGAACGATGCATTTTCCCTCTCCCATTTGCACTGGACTCTTTCCAGAGTCCCCGGTTTTGCTCTTGTCTGCTATCGACACTAAATGCACTTGGGAGACACATGGCATTCTCCTGTAGGACAGAATGGCCCCAAGTATTGCGCATTCCTTGCTAAGCTAGAATTTTTCCCCAGTAATTCTTAGAGGTAAAAAATTATTGCACTGCAGAAGGGCCTATTTTCCTATTATTAAATTGATTTCTGTAAATTGTTATTCAACACTTAGTGAGAGTCCAACTGTGCACCAGGTGCCGTCAGAACACAGAGCCAGTGACATTCCCCTCCCAGGGACATAATTAGGATCAAAATTAGACAGGCAAGTCAAACCTGCACAAACACTGACCACTTTCCTCAACGCAGTGGTCATCTCTGAGATGAAGGAAGCCTTCAGGTGACGGTACGCAGGATCCCAGCTCCTGTCACTTTGTTACCAGGTCAAATTTATCTTGAATGCCGCTGCTTTTTTTAAAGAGGTCAGACGTCAAACAGAACTAATAATACTTTCTCTGGCCACATTCAAGATGTCTTTACCAATTCAAGAAAAGGAATATAGTGCTACACTCTAGCCTCATCTGCGTTAGTGCCTCTTTAACTGTGTTTGCAGTATTCACAAGGAAGCATTCTGTTTGGATAATTACTCATCTTCCTGAAGATCAGTAATTTGGCTCATGAACACTTCAGAAAATTACTCAAAATGTTGCAAGAAGAAAATTTTACATACTCAGACCTACAAGGTATAAATAAGTACTTTTTTCATCTTTTTTCTTCCAGAATATTTTAAGAAATTCTTCTAAGCAATTTGTGCTTTTAAGTTGTTTAGAAGAGTGCCTTTTTCGGTTAAAAAAAAAAGAAACAGCTATTTTATTTTCTTTACTTGATTATGCCATACACACATAAACATATAAATGTTATGACTTAAGATAAATTACATATATGCTAACATACTTATAGGTGATAAATATATCCAACATGCATAATAAATAAAATTACTAAGTGACATGTGTATACGGATATACTGTTAGCAATGCTTATTTAATAACACATGGGGTATTATTATTTACTTGTGCATTATTTTTATTCTTTCTAATTGTTGAAAACAATACAATAATAGCTCTAAAATTGTGAATTTTACATAATTTTATGCAAATATATACTGTTTATGTAATAGTTAATGTTTCAAAACTTGGTGATATCAGAAATAGACTATTATTATAAATCTTTTTAATCTTAAGCTGTCCAACTAGAACTTATCTATATATATAAAAGCCTAATAGGCTAAATGCCTGACCATTTGGTCCACCTCTCGACCAGTTGTTATAATGTGTACTGACCACCAGGGGGCAGACACTCTGACTGGTAGGTTAGCTTGCTGCTGGGGTCTGGCCAATCGGGAGTGGGCTAGACAGGCTGGACATGCCCTGGAGCCCTCCCACAGTCTCTCCCTGGCCAGCCAACCTCCCGTGGTCCCTCCCCACCTGGCTAGCCCTGATTAGCCCTAATGGGTACTGGGCGAGACAGCCCCAATAGGCCTTGATCTGGACTGGGAGAGATGGGCCAGACACACCCTGGAGCAAACCTCCCACGGTCCTTCTCTGACCTCTAAAAGATTTCTTCTAATTAATTTCCTTTCAATGTGCACAAATTTGTGCACCAGGCCTCTAGTGTTAATATAATTGATGGTAATCTATGGGGATAATTTTGAAATTTTCTACATTTATTTTTCAAAACATCTTTGCTTTTCTAAGAACCTTTAATAAATGGCTTATGTATGCATTTCATTTAAATGAAACCTTTTCAGCTTATTGAAAAACACCCACCTGCCTTTGCAGTCAGGGTTGCCTGGGCCCAACCCATAGTTCTGACACTTCATGACGATGTCATCATGTCCAGTTGCTTTTTTCTCTAGATGTCTCATCTATAAAATGGAAATAATAATGTGTCTCATAAAATCTCTGTGAAAAACTAATTGGGTGATGTGTATAATGGGCTTAACTCAGTGCATGGCACTTATTAAGTATTCAGAATTTACCAAATTGCTAATAAATGTGGATATTAGCACATTCCATGACTTTAGATATGATTCATACATTATAATATACTATAAAACATGAATATATTTAAGGGATATTTTCCTTCTTTATTTTTACCTCGTGACTTTTTTTCTCATTTAATTATAACCATCATGCTAAGAATTTAGTCACTATAGGCAATTATTCTACTTTTCTTCTCTATACGCATGTTGTAAGCACCATAATCAAGAAAGCTATTACATATGTTACAAACAAAACAGAAAAGGGAGTCTATTAGAAAGAACTGATAGAGTAATGCTTTCAGGACTATCTAACTGCATTGAACCTGACTCAAACTTCTATTTTCTCCCTTTGCATTGGTGCTTAAAAAATTGATAACAACTAATTACCAATTATTTATGGGATATCTATTTTGTTACAGACACATTTAGAAAAAAATATGAACTAGTTATTTGAGACTTTTAGCCAGTAAATTGTCAGCCTTCTATGATTTGGCTTGGTTTTGCACTTTTAAATCAGTTTTGGCATTAGTAGCTATAGTCACTTTGGTAATTAGAAATGGAATCTGAATTAAAAAGATAGGAATCTATTAATATATAATAATGGCACTGAACTCACCAATACATAAAACTGCTCTCAGAAATGATTAGAATATAATTTAACTTTTAAAAAATATCTTAACAGGCAATACTCTCGCATGCATTTAGGAAATAAATTATAGAATTACATTATGTAGTGATTACAAAATTGATCTTGCATTTTCCCATTTTAAGCATTCTGAAGCAGAAAAATTATTACTCTGGATTGGAGGCATAGTTTTGCTTTTGAAGCACAGTGAAATTGGCAGGCAATTTAATCTTTTCATTGACAATTTTTTAATTTGTAAATTTAGAGAGTCAGACTCATATGTTATATCTAAAATTTCTCCTCCCTTCTACTACTTAACTACAGAACCCAAATAATTATAATATAGAGAACAAAATTTTCAGTTTACCACTGTATATTTGGTTGTAAGTAGAAGGGAATTCAGGCATAAGAGGCTTATAAATTATAATTATTATGACTTTATATTTCTGTTAAACCTATCATATATGGTATTCCAGTGAATGGGGTTAGGACACGCACATTCAATTAGAGAACACTTTGGCCTTTCTAATATCGAATGAACTTAACTTTACTATAATTAGGTGTTACCATAACACTTTGGGAGATGCCACCTGTAATTTGAGGAAGATGTAGTTAAAGGTCAACTTTTCTGAACGTTGATTTTCTTTCTTATATGAACAATGAATTTTGAAGTTACATTTTAAGACCACTCTTTAGCAATTACCATTTGCTAATTTCAAAGTTCATTAGGTATAATTATTTTTTAAATAAGAACAATAGTAATAAGAGTACTCAAATATCAGGCTTGGAAGTTGCCATGGTCCTGGATCCTCCTTATGGCATTTGCCATCCCCATTCTGCAACTGGAATTAGCACCACTCAGTACAAGAGTCTTAAATACAACTGCTCTGTTTCAGAGATAAATTAAAGAACAGTTCTTCAGGAATTTTAAGACAATGCTGCTTTAACTCTGATGAATGAAATATGTCTACAATCATTTCAGAATGACCCTAACCCTTCAGCACAAATGCTAGAGCCACAATTTCTAAGTTCACACTTCTGGAAATTGATCTTGATGGCTATTCATTAGAGTTATTATGGAAACAGTTATTATGAAAACAATGGAGGAACGGAGCCTTAAACTAGTGTGGGATCCATGCAGGGGGCAATTACCATGGTAACAGACATGAGGTCATTATGAAACCTCAGAAAGCATGATTTGAAGCAGTGAGAAAGGGATAGATAGGGTCAATATCAAAGCAGGGACAGTATAAAATTGACATGTAAATATAATGTGCTGTAAGCAGTTGGGTAACCAAGATATAAAACCAAAAATGGAGTAGAGGAACCAAGAAAGACAATGAGATTTTAGTTGAGTCTGGAGAAATTCCATAAATCGATCAAAGGCCTTCATGCACGCCTCCATTGGGTTTATCTGAGTACATTTTTAAGCAGAAGAAGACACTGACATTTCTGTTGTTACTTGGTTGACTGCAAGTTAGTTTGAGAGACATTTCACCAGCTTTATTTAATATGTGGAAGAATATTAAGTATATTGAAACAGGGCTCATATCATTTAATGGTAAAGGCCATTGAAATAACAGCAATTTGTAGAAAAATGAATTACTCCAAATGATGATTAAAATGAACTGTTCCTTTTGGTTTGATCCTGAATGTGGGTTTCAATAATAAGGAAACAAGTAACTTAAGCAGCATTTATCTTCATTTTCCTCTTTAAATATCAGCCCTCTATTGTTTTTACTTTTTCATATGCAGCCAACAAATATTTATTGAATTTTGTCATTCTCCCTGTGCTGTGTTCTAGGCACTGGAAACAGAGCAGTGAACAAAATTAACTAATTTTTATGCTTTTTATTCACAAAATGCTTTTGATGAGTCCTCTGGAAACCAAACTAAGTTTTCACTCTCCATGGTGTGTGTGTGTGTGTGTGTGTATTTCTGTGAACTATTCCCTGAACAACTTACCAGTTGAAGTAACATAAAGTGGTAAAATTATTTTAGCACTTGGACATATAACAGTTTGCTGAGTGTTATATGGAGTCTGGACCTTGATGTTTTGTAAGCAGCCATTCCAGAAGACCACCGGCAATTTCTGCACGTTTATGCTTGGGTCAGACATGTTTTCATTCTTGGAGGGGTTCCCTAGATGAGTCCATTTCAATATGGACATATAAGTCATGTATGTACACCTGTTTTTATACTGGGGTATTTCTCACCTAATAAAGTCATCTTTGTGTTTCTGCCTAAAATTTTAAAGACATTATTTTGAACCATAAATTGAATGTATGATTAGCAAGTGTAGGCCTTTCTAGAACTACAATGTTTGTCTCTTTCTATTTTAGTGAGGTTAGACTGTACTGGATTTAAAATAGCACTTGGTTCTTAAGGCTTGCCTTCCCTATGTGTGTCCCAAACCATGGCATTCTCAAAATTTCATTTATATGGAAACTGAGAAACATTTTAGTCAGGTCAGTAGGACTGCGCAGACTGATCTCAGATTGTTCTGCTCACCGATTTATACCTAAATAAAGACATTTTATGTAAAGAACATGGAGTCCCCTTGGGGTTGTACTCCCATGTATTTTTCTCTTTGGGGTAAGGTCCATGATATAACTTAAATTGAGGAAACAAACTTTTCTTTAATAATTATTGCCCTTTTTTGGACCAAAAGTTGTTGCACCACACTCTATGTAGGGTCAATTTCACTTTGTATGATGCGGATAGTACCTTTACCAATATTTCTGAATAGAAGATGGGGCAAGCTTTGGTTTTAGAAAGCAAACAAATTGCATCTTTTGGGGGGATCCAGGTAGTTTCCTAGACTCAGCCTGGGAAAGACAGATATATTAGAGCAGGATTTCTCAACCTGACATTTTAGATAATCATTGTGGAGGATAATCTCATGCATTGGGAGATGCTTAATAGCATCCTTGGTCTTTCCCCACTGGATGCCAGTACCTCCATCCCCCCAATCATAACAATAAAAGTGTCTTCAGAGATTGTTAAGTGTTTCTTGGGGGGACAAAATAGTCCTCATTTATGAAGGACTATGTTAGAGAAATTCTTCTTAGGAGGGTAATTAATACCTAAAATATTCATGGCACTAGGAAAGAGAATCTATTAAAGGGAGAAGTGGCCAATAGTCTAGAATGGATTTATTTTTAAGACTTTAATTTTTATAGCAGTTTTAGGTTGACAACAAAAATGAAAGGAAAGTAGAAAGATGTCCCAAATACTCCCTGCCCTCAGACATGCATAACTTCCTTCATTATAAACATCACTCACCAGAATGGTACTTTTTTTTAAAATCAAGGATGAACCTACATCCACACATCATAATCATCCCAAGTTTATATTTCACCTGAGGGTTCACTCACTCTTGGTGTAAATTCAATGGGTTTGGACAAATATATAAAAACATAGATCCACTATTATAATAGCATACAGATTATTTTCACTGCCTTGAAACTCATCTGTGCTCTGCCTGTTCATCTCCCTCCCTTTTCTCTCTGACAACCACTGATCATTTTTATCCTCTCCATAGTTTTGCCTTTTCTAGGCTGTCATATTATTGGAACCATAGAGTATGTATCTTCCATATATTGTCTTCTTTCACTTAGTGTTATACATTCAATTTCTTGCAGGTCTTTTCATGGCTTGATAGCTCATTTCTGTTTAGTGCTGGATAATACCACTGTCTGAATGTACCATATTCACCTACTGTAGGACATCTTGGTTGCTTCCAAGTTTTGGCAATTACACATAAAGCTGCTATAAACATCTGTGTGCAAGTTTTTATGTGACTGTAAATTTTCAACTCCTTTGGGTAAATACCAAGGAACACGATTGCTGGATCTCATGGTAAGAGTATGTTTAGTTTTGTAAGAAACTGCCAAAGTGGCTGCCCTTTGGTATCTGTTTTTCGAAGCTGTGTTTCCCTTTTTGCTTTGTTGTGCCTATGTTATTCTCAAGCATTCAATATGCTTTTTTAAACACTTCTACTTGAGCCCTGAGGAAGTAAGACAGGTGTCTGTGTTTTAGGCTTCAAGTGAACAGCTATAGAAAGAAGGATACAGCCTTGGGTAGCCATTTATAAAATGGCAATAAGTAACCTCCAGGGAGTAGAGCAGAGATGGAGTTGAGATGCAAAACAAGTACTAGGTCTCATGTGTGAAACATGCCAGCATTCCTCAGGCATCCCCAGATATCCCTAGAGCAGATGCATTGCCATATTGAGCCTACTTCATTTGTGCGGAGGTAGTGTGGAAATAAAGTGGAAAGTTTGATGCTCATGAACTAGACAATTAAGAATATCCAGTCACTGACAATTAGAGTTTTTCAACATCTTATCTTAGTAAGTATAATGAGAATGTCTGAATTCCAGAGCAGAAGAATAAGGTTAAAATGATATAAAATATTAAGAAGTCTTTTAATACATCTTACATTTAACAAATATGAATATACACATACTTCTACAATCTAATAATGCAATTGAAGACGATTAAAGGAAGAAACCACTGAGTAGAAACTCGGAAAATTCACACACACAAAATCTCTCTATATAAAATGCTGAGTGACCAACCGACCGTCTGTCCAACCGCCTGACTGGTACATATGACGTGCACTGACAATTTAAAAATAAACGTTGACTTGCACATATTTTACCTGCCCCCATTTTCAGACATGGTCAGTTATATGTTGCTTCCTCTCAAGTTTGAAGAACCTGTAACATTAAAGTTGTAAATACTTCATCACAAGGGAAATTAGTCAAGCACTCTAAAAGTGATTTTACTCTTCATGTGGTGTACAGGGAGATATTAGAATAAGTTTAATCAATTTACCAGTTATTGTTTTTATCAATATTGTTTTTATCTCATGTTTTTGTTGTTTTTATATTATTCCTTTTGTTGTTATATCATGTTGTTTATTTTTAATAAACATATATTATTTTCATATACATTTTACTAATTTTCTTTCATTGGGCACTTCTATTATAGAGAAAGGGCAAATAGAAATATTAAAATATTTCATATTTTAATTTTATAGTACTATATTATATATACTATGTTGACATGTACTTTTTTGTAGTAACATAATTACCACACGAATCTTTCTTCTAATTAATTTCCTTTCAATTTGCACAAATCCATGCACCAGGTCACTAGTATAAAATAAAAATAAATAGGCAATGCTAATGTGAGTGGAGTGTTTTAGGTCTTCCTGATCAGAGAGTAAGCTATACATTTTGGAAAACAATTTAATCAATATGAATTCAGTACCTACAAATGGCCATATTTTTAACCAAGTTACATTTAAAATCTAGCAGCCTAGGTATGTAATCTAGAATATGTCAAAACTCTGTGGACAAAGATATTCACATTGTAGTATTATTCATAATAATAAAAATTACAGAGAAACATTTAATGTCTTAGTGCAGAATACTGGTGTGTATTAGGATCACATATAATCAAGTGAAGTCATTAAATTTATATTTGCAAACATTAATTACAATGTAAAATATTACTAGTAATTTCCAATATAAAATGTGGTAAAATATGCCAAATAGCATTATCTGAAGCCCTATTAAGAAATATGTATATATATATGAAAGATTGGATAAAATGTGACAAAATGATTAAGGATAGTCTCGGTCTGGTTGACAGAGTATGGACATTTATAATTTTGTCTTATTAACAGAATGCAGAAATTTGAAATAATAAGCATTAATTTATAATAAGATATATACAGACATTTATGTTTAGTTTAGTTTAGTTTAATTTCTCTAGTCTACTACTTTTCACAAAGACTAGCTTTACATGTAAATTTCTTCCAGGATAATAGGTGTTGGGATCCTTGTTTTTAAAAAGGTTATCGAATCCAATAACAGCTATTAAGTACATGTTTATTTAAGTGTAAAATCTAATGATTAAAAATGGTTACAGGGAAAATGTGTTATTCTCCTTAAAATGAATGAGGGTCATCTCATGTAAATGTAAACTGTAAGCATTTTTTAACCTAAATAATTCACATTAAAATGGAATAATGTGTGCATTTGAATAATGTGTATTGGCTGATTACTAGGTAGAAATATTAATGGCTTGTGGATATGGAGTAAGGAATCTCATTGCTACCAGTGGCTTGCCTATCACTAGTAGAATTGCATATCTCATTTGAAAATTAACAGAAACATAATTCCATTAAGTAAAGAACCCAATGATCTTACGCAATAAGAGATTTTCAAGTTTAATTATCAATTATATTTCCTGCAAAAATCACTTAGTTAACGTTCTTTTTCCTCTCAGACCTTCACCTGGATGGGATCACTTTCCAGACATGAAGGGTTTGCTGTCAGCTAGCGTGTAATAGCTGCCCTCCATTTGATAGGATTTGTGCAGGCATCACCTTGGTCAATACTCCCCATGGACAAAAATATGTGTTCTGAGTGCTGTGATCAATATTTGGGGAACCAGCACTTCACAACATGATCCTTGTCATATCAAATATCATTGCCAGCCACTGCTCGATTCCCTTTTCCCGACTTGCCTTATCCCAAATATATTCTTAAAGCTGTGTCAATCATGTTTTGTCAATGTGCTTAAGGTCTGTTACATTTTTCTGCTGTCCATCATTATCTTTGCCAGGGATGTCCTGGTGAAGAAAAATATAATACCCCTCAGAGTTAAGAAAATATTATTCTGGGAAGTGGCAAATTATAGGCAGTTATTGCATAATTTCAGAGCGAAGTGAGCACTTATTTGCCCAGAGGGAACATGAAGTAGCCATGAAGGAAAATGACCCCATGTATCTTGAAAGAAATTAAAATGTAAGAATCGGTGACAATTAGGGTGGCTTGGTAGCATAAATCTCTCTCCTTTGTGTCTCAATTTCAAATGGAATGGCTGAGAAAGTAAAGCATTTTCACAGGAATGTGTTAAATCTAAATTTACCACTAAAGTAGCTACTGTCAGATGCTCACAAAGAGCCTGGTAAAACATCCAACGTGTCACTGTATCAAGAAAGTTGAAATTATTTTCAAAAACATGATCATTAGGAAGACTGGCATTAATGGAAGAGGAGGGGCAGTTAGCAGGGTCACCAATTTGGGCAGGTTATAGGCTATCTACGTGTACACGCAGTGGCTATTTTTCTTCTTTTGTAGTAATAAAGAAGTCAAAACAGGACATTTTCTAGACAAGTAAATGCATAGGTATAATGGTTTGTGACATTTTGAAAATGTAAATGAACACACAGAATGTCCCCTTTCCTAATAGTATAATCTTAACACACATGAATTCTGTCAACAGGGAGACCAAACAAAATTAAGGCCAGAATTACACACACAGAAATAATGTGTAAATCCTACCCACAGCACACCATTCGTGCCTAGGATCTATGTGTGGATTGCATACCTGCATGCTTTCTGCAAGAAGAGAGTGTATATGGAAGAGGCAGAATCTCTCTGAGAAGATCATTTCCACACATAAGGCACCTTATCATTTTCTATCTCCCTGCTACTCCTTCATGTTCATTTTATTGATTCTTTAAAACAAATTTTATCTGCTTTCATTTATGCATGCATGCAGGCCAGTTGGTATTTCCCACTACTCAGCTTTTCATAGATTCCTGAGTTCTGTTCAACTTTCTCTTATTCTTATAAAGCTCCAAATCAGCCTGGGAACCCTTCCTCAGGTAGTTAAAGACTATGATCATTTGGCTTAAATGTAAATGATGAGGCACGTACAGAAGGGGCGTTGCATCCCTAGACCGTTGCCATTCCGCACAGTGGATGAGGCTCAGTCAAATTCGCAGACTTGGCACGCTTGGTGATAGTGCTGACTGCACAACGGGGCCCATGTCTTTGCATGGGGAGGGTGACAGTGGGCTGAGGTGATTTTTCTACATGTTGTCTTCACACCTTCAATCTGTTTCAAAGTGGAATCAATCAAGGCAAAGATCAGGCTGTATATCACTTCCTCAGTGGGGGTAGAGGGGCGGGGGGAGGGTGTGCTTTGGAGGGAGCCCTGGAGAGGCACTTCTACCATTGGCCAAGAAGCTGTTCAGGTAAGTGTGGGACCTGCCACCCTTTGAGTATGTGCTGCCTGCTATCGCCTGCTATTGAGACCTCACGGAAACATCACTTCAGGCTAACTGTGGAGAAAACCGATGAGAGCCCCTAACATAATCTTCCTGTGGGTTACAAATGTGCAACCAAGCCTTAGACCTGGAGATGGAGACAACCATTCTGGGTCTTCTTGCCCGCGCATGTCTGGACTTACATTTGGAGAGGTTGTAAATAGCTTCTGTAGCATACTGTGGTCCTAGACCTCGTTTCCGACTCCATCCAGCCTGTATGCACGCTTTACGTTCTGTGTTCTTCAGATTAGACTTCTCTGGGTTCCCCACACAAGCTGTGTGCCTTCACACCCGGGGCTTTGCTTAAGCTCCTCTCTGTCACGCCCACATCTCTAATTCCTTCCCTTTCTTCAGAGCTTCCTCCTGCCTTTCTCAATTCCCCATTCAGAAACAACCCCCTCCTCTATGCCACAATGGCGATCTGTTTTCACTCTTTTATGACAATTTGTATAACTTGGTTTATATAGTCAAGTTTTGCATTTATGCCTGATCTCTTCAATAAGACTATTAACAAATTGAGGGTAGGATCAATTGGTGCATCAATTTGCATATTCCTGAGGACCAATGCTTTGTTTGTTCACTGTTTCCACACACACAGGTGCATAAAGTCTCTCTCTCTCTCTCTCTCTCATACAGTTTATACACCCTCTTATAATGCAAAGCTTTACTTAGAAATTTCATTAATGTCTGATGGATCATTGCTACCCTCTCTCCCCCCTCCATCCTACCCTAATAATTTGACTTCCAACCATAAAGAGGACAATGATATTATCAAGATTACCTGGAGTGTGGTGTGTGTAGTGTGTGTAGTGCATGTCAGGCACTTGGCCACTCATGGTGCCCCATTGAAAAATTGCAGGTTTTGTGGTGAAGGGGAAACTTGGCACAGCAGGTAGTGTCCTTTTAACTTTCTCCCCTGTCTTTAGGGGTGTGTGTGTGTGTGTGTGTGTGTGTGTGTGTGTGTGTAGCATTTCTTGATTCTCTAGAGAAATCAAGAACTGGTGAGAGTAAAGGCATCATTTGCCCTTCATACCTATGTGTGCCGTGTCCACCTTTTCCTGCAAAGAGCTGACTGTGTGCTTGCTTAAGCGCAGTTACTGCTTCCCAGGATGAGGAAAAGGGGTGGGGAGGGAGCCTTAGCAAAAGAACTTCCTAAATATACTGTCCTAACCATACCCCTAGACAATCAAGGGGGGAGAGGAGGTTTTCAAGCCCTGGACGCTAAGAGGGTCATTGGTTAGCGGAGATCAGCCAAGGTGTACGTTGAGAGCTGCCTTTGCCCTCCACTCTTCGCAATACCCCCAAACCAGGACGCCATGTGAGTGAATAGATGTGCAAAGAAGACTGGATTCTGCCTGGGGAGCGCGCATCGCAGGGAATATATCCCCTACCCACATCAGCTTCTTTCTCCTCTTACCCCTTGCCCTCCCTGGGCCATGGGGTCTCCATTTCAGTGTCCAATCAGGTGTGTGAGTGTGTGGGGGAGGAGTACTGGATTCTAAACTCCTACTATATTCCCATCCCTCCCGACTTCCGTGTCCCCATGGATAGGGAAACGACCAGGGGCCTCGCTGGGGCTGGGGTGAGGCAGTTAAGTGCTGAAAGGACCAAAACAAAGGCGCAGAGGCAAGGACCCCATTGTCAGTTCCAGCCTGTTGCCAAGTCAGGCCGGCTGGCAGGGGCCCTGGGGACAGGGATGCGGCCTCTCGCTAGCTCTCGCCACAGGTCTGACATCAAACTGACAAGCCTTTCCCTACCTTTCCTGGAAGAAGAATGATGTGCCAGCCTCGGGGCAAGGACAGTGAGCTCTGGGCGATTGCCAGGGGTTTATCACTTCCATTCCCACGCGCGCAGGTGTGTGTGTGTGTGTACGAGGGGGGGGGTGTCCTGGGGAAGGACCCCCGCGCAACTCCTGTCTGTCCCTTCCCAGACCCTCCCACGTGGCCAGTACTGGGCGCTGGGCACCGAGGGCAGATCCCGCTGAGCATGGCTCCGGGAGACTTCGGACTCCTCCGGGGACTCAGGTACCATGGACAGCGACTTCCACGCAGCCCCTCCGACACCCGGCCCCCTCCGACACCCGGCCCCCTCCGCAGTCTCCCTCCCCGAAGGCACCTGCTCCGACAGTGGGGCGCACGCATAGAAAACACCGTGCACCCCTTTCGGCCTGCCCTTCGAGCCCCAGGAGAAAGGCGGTGTAGACACTAGCGGGCAGCTGCTTCCTCTGCGGCGTCAGAATGGCCAGCTTGGGGCAGGGGCAGCCTGCTGTAGGTTTGGGCGAGCTGGAGGGTCCGGAGAGACAGAGAATCCCCGCCCCCCCCCCTCCCCCACGCGCTCGGAGGGGTGAGAGCTGCAGAATACACCGCCCGCCCCCAGAGCCCCTGCGTCCCGGCGCGCCTTCCGCATCAGCACCAACTCCAGCCACCTGCGTCCGCGAACCGGCCAGAGCTCCAGGTCGCCTCCCCTCCCTCCCCTCCTCGGCCCAGGGGCTCCCGGCCACGTGCGGATGGCCGGCGTGCTCCCCGCCGCCCGATCGCCGCGGCCGCTCTAGCCGGAGGCCTCGGGAACCGAACCCGCCTCTCCGAGCTCCACTGCGGACGAATCCGGGGCCCGCGCGCCGCGAAAGCGGCCGGTGTGCGGCGCGGAGGGATCCGCCTCGGCCGCGCCTCCCTCCCCGCCCCTCCCCGCGCCCCCGCCCCCGCCGCCCTCCCCGCCCGGCTCTGCTGCCGCCGCGGCGGCCGCTGCTGCTGCTGGTGCTGGTGCTGCTGCTGCCGCTGCTCCCGCCGCCGCCTGGATATAGTGCGGCGCGGAGCGGAGCCGGCAGGCACTTGGCGAGGAGGAGCGCGCGGGCTGCGGGCGGCTGGGGCACCCGGGAGCGGCGGCGGCTCTCGCGGAGGCGGCCGTGGCGGCGGAAGGGTCTCTCTCCAGGGCTGGACCGAAGAACTTTGCAAGTGTCCGCCGGTGGCACGTCCTGAACATGAGCCTCCTGCTCCCCTTCTACCTGCTCGGGTTGCTTGTCAGTCGCGGGCAAGGTAGGAGTGCGGTGCTTTATGGCATTGACTTTCCCTCCCCCTTCCACCCAACCCGGGGAGGCAGGAGAAGATGGAAAGGAAAGAACTAAAGTTCTAGTGGTGTGTGGTGGTTGCGGTGATGTTCGCGGCTGCGAACAATTGCATCTGTCTCTTAAAGAAGAGGGAATGCAGATTTGGAGATGGGCATCCGAGAGCAGGAGATTGAGACAAACTGCCTATTTTTTCCCCCCCTCTCTCTCCCCACCTTGGGATCTTGGCTTTCTCGGGTTTCATTGTCAAAAATTGGATGAGTCTGTTGGTGTGTGTGAACAGGTAAATATCTGAGATTGCGGAAGGAAAGGGAACGAGGTTGTTTTACAGAAGCAGTGAAAACTATCAGAATGAAACTCGTTTGGGAAATATGTGTTCTGTGCAAGAAATGCAATTCTTAGACACCCCCCTCCCCTTTCCCAAGACCCCAATTCCTGACTGTGAAGTGGACGATGATGCCTTATTTCTGCTGGAAACTAAGAGATGAGAGAGGGGCCATGGATGTTGTGTAAGAAAAGCAAATGGATAAAACTAGGGATATGTTGCAGTCATTCATTTTAACCCTCCCCACCCCCTGTTAATACATCGAGGCTGGAGATTTTGGTAACATCAGATTGCTATTATACCTGAAGGGATTTTTTTTAAGCTTGTGGAGAACTGGTGGGAGCTTTTATTTCTTAAGAAGAAGAAAAAAAAAATGAATAGCATACTAGAGTAACCTGAGAGATAATTTGTGGAAGCTACCTCTGCTTTTCTGAATAGAGGTAGATGTGAATTTATTTTGCTTTTTTAAGGTAGTTCACAGTCACACAAAACATATTTATAATAAATGGAGGCATTTTCAACTATACAGACAAGTTTGGACATTTAATTGGGGACACAAAATGCTAAATTATGCATTGGTGGAAGTCTTTGGGAAAAAAAAGAAAACAACGGTGATTTGGGGGATGCTTGAAAATTGCAGTGAATGTTATATTATTAGTGTAGCATGAAATTCTTTTTTGAGGAAAAACAAATTACAAGACAAGTTAAAATATCTCCACTATATTCAATTCTAAGCATTTTTTAGCCTCTTCTGCGTTGGTCATATGGTCCAGCAGGGGGTGGTAGAACTCCATTTTAATCCTAGAAATGGTTCTTTCTGCTCTTCTACACTCGCTGGTCCTTCTATCATTCTTCAGCAAGGTTTGACATTTTGGATATGAAACCTTCCTTTCTCTGCCCTTCTCCTCCCTAAAGCTATCGTGTTAGTGGTTGATGAAACACGAACGGATGCAGATTTTATGTTCAGAATGCAAACACTGGATGTTGCTGTAGTTTGTAAAGTGTCTTGGTAAGATGCTGCTCATTTTCCCTTAATAATACAGAGTATGGAAATTTTCAGTCATAGCAAAATTGCAGATATATCCATCTGAAGATCATATTAGCCCAATTGATTCATTCAGACACTATTAAGGGGGGGGGGGGAAATCAACATATACTTTCTAGCCTGTACCTATGCTGCTTTAATATTGGGAGAGCTGCTGGTTGTGTTTAACCGTTCATTTATAATATAGACAAGCATTTCTGAATACTAAGAAGCAGTCCCTGAAAATTGTAGTTAAAATACCACTGCAATTAACCAAGTGTAGATGGTGTAGTAGAGCAAGATGGGGGCATACTAAGAAGCAAGTTTATGCAGGCTTACGATTTCATTGTCACTGATGTGGAGAAGAAAAAAAATGTCTCAGTTGTGGAGTCTGTGAGTTTACCAATGTAGACATCAAGTGTGTTGGAATTTGGGGAATACGAGGGAAATCTAGGAATGTTTAACTAGCACCCACAGACACATACTCTGAGCCTGGATGGGTAACATATATCTGAAATCGTGATTCCCATAATTTATAATTCAGAATGCAGGGTCATTATAAAGAGGAGCTCTACGAGCGAAGCCTGCCGGAAGGGGAGCCCCTATTCACTGTAATAAAACAGGGGGTGAGGACAGCATCGTTCTACAGATCTCTCCATCTAGTGCAATTTAAAAATGCATGACACTCATAGAGGCAGAGATGCACACCCGAGAGCCCTCGCTTTTGTGAAACGGAAGCAGGTAGTACTTCTGTGTCCTGTGTCCTAATGAAGTCAGAGATGTTTAGAAACAGCAAGCCTGATCCGGGAGTCCAATCCCTCTCTCTGCTAGGGTTTTGTTCTCCAATTAAGGATGTAGCAGCAAGAATCAGACACACCACTGGGAGCAGTTTTTTTAAAAAATGAACCTAGTGGAACTCATAATTTTGTTTGTTCTTTTATAAGGGGGGCCGTGGAAAAGCCACCAGCGCCTGATCCCTGGGCTTGCCTTAGAAATACCCAAGTCCTGGCTTGCTGATTTATGTTTCCAACAATACACTGGCAGGGGATTTTATGAAGCATGATTGAAGCTATTGCTTTGGAAAGTGGTGTGCTGTTCGACTGGGGAAAGGCAACAATGATGTATTCCCTTTTAAGAAGTCAAAACGTTTTGAACGGCAGCAGCTGAATAGGAGAAAATGACAGAAATGAAAAACGGACTAACTTAAGTGGATGCCAATACTATAATTAGCTAACACGGCCTAATAGTTCTATTTCTAACTTTCAACACAATGTTATTATTGTTCTACTGTAGCAGGAGCCTTTTCTATTGTAGCAGAAATGCCTCTTTAAAAGCCTGCCATTTCCACCGCAAGATTAATATCTAATGAAGTAAGGTTGGGATTCATTGTCAAGTCTGAATTTAATTGTCAATGGGAAGGAGGTTCTATAATTCTAACTTCTGCAATTACGTTTTCTTTGTATTCAAAACTTGGCCACATCCTCTGTCATCATAAATCTCAAGTGATAACTTGAGTCTGGGGTCACAGTGCATTTGCTGTTTGGATCTATGTCAATTTAGATTCCCAAACTGTAGTATAAATGTGTTGTATTCCTGAAGCCTTTTTAATTTCTAAAATAAGTTCCTTCTTTAAAAAAAAAAAGGACCCAAGTATGATTAAGGTCTATCACTGGATGTTCACATATACAAAATAGAAGCATTGTTGTATGAAAATATAAGGTAAAAACAGAGCTATCCATCCTTCTTACAGTCCAGTTCAACCATACATCGAATACTTACCTAAGTCAAAATCAGGGGAACAGGGGGATGAATTGCCCAGTTAATGGCTTACGTGTACAGGCATCTGCTTTTATTTACTCTTTATAGTGAAGTGCTTTATGGTGAAGTCATCATTCATTAGCAAAGTGTACCTTCAAAGAAAAAAGCATAGGTGTGTGGATATCTACCAGCGTCAGGTCTACAGGAAGGTCTCCACAGACCTATCTTCTGTGAAGGGTGTTACCATCCTTCTTCTATCTTCCCTGGTCTAATTCTCTGAGGTAAACCTCCTTGTGCTAGGTGCCTACTGAATCAACTCCATATTCATTTGCACTTAGAGAAGATAGGCTATGCAAATTGATGTCATTATTATCAGTGAATAACCCAGAAGGTTTCCGTCCATGTTTTATGTCAAAGGAGTTAAGCAGAGCAGTTGGTCACTTCAGTGATTTTGGAGTCCAGAGAGCAAGAAGGGAAGTTGGTGGGTCCTTGGTGTCCAATGAGTCTTTTCAGTGACCCAGGGGCTAATGTTCTCCCAGAGGTAATGTCCTATCAGACAGCAATTAGTGGAACAAAAGAACCTCATTCAGTACAAGAAGAAAGTCAAACTTCATATAATTTCGTAAAAAAAACCCAAAAAAACAAAACAAAACAAAAAAACAAAAAAAGAC
Organism: Myotis daubentonii; assembly: GCF_963259705.1. Taxonomy (NCBI): domain Eukaryota; kingdom Metazoa; phylum Chordata; class Mammalia; order Chiroptera; family Vespertilionidae; genus Myotis; species Myotis daubentonii. The sequence goes on along the minus strand of NC_081842.1, from coordinate 14,987,635 downwards.
GTTCCTTCAAACATAGAACTAGTTTATATTGGGACTGAGAAGGGACCTGGCAGAGATTGAGGCTGGTAACCAAGCTGAAGAGTGTAATTTGTTTTTGTCTGTTTCTTTGTGAAGGAGCAATGCAGAGGGAAACAGGGTTGTCAATCTGAAGGTCCTGGAACTACTAGTCCTGCTGCTTTCTCTGGCTTTTGACATTTGGAAAATGATTTTAATTTATCTGTTTTCAGGGTCATCTCTCATAGCAGTGAACTTTCAAGAGCGTGAAGAAAGTGCTCGATAAGTGGTAGAGCGAGTCTGAATTGCTTTTGTTATTTGGGTCCAAAATAAAATTAATCCTCTGGGTGTTGGTGCATGCAAAATTAATTTAATAACTTTAATATACTTGTAAAAGGAAAATCATTGTTTTTCAAGTTTTATTGACCTAGATTCTAAATTCCTTGTGCTCTTTATACTATCCCAATTATGTTGAAGACAGGCCTACTTAAAAGATTATAAATTAGTTTTAATTTTCCAAATTATCTGATATGAGAGCACTTTAAGATACAACCAGTGCTTTTATGCTTTTATTAAATGTAATATCCCTGAGCTTCATTGAGCCAAGCTATCTTTAATTGTTCAGCAAATAAAAGTGCTTTCTATGGAATTCTTTAAAATATTTTAATAACTTTTAACTATTTACAATTATAATAATAGTGCAGATACCAAATAGCTATCAGTGTACTTTCCGGTGTCACGTATTCATTTGTATAGCTATCAATAGTTAAGAGAGATGATGGGGAATTTTGAGAGTAGTTATGAGCATACCAATCAACAAATGGGAGTTTGAAGAATTTCAGGTCAATTGATCAAAATTATCTTGGCTGCATTTTGTTATTAACACTAGTAGGGAAAGGGAAAGAACATTGTATCTGAAATCAGAAGACCTAGACCACTAAGAGTCTCTTGACTTTGAAGAAGCCACTTAAATTCTCAGAACAATTATTTGCTTGTTTGAAAGTCTGATATAAATATATCTCCCCTGGTTGGTCTTGCTGTACTGCCTTGAGGAGCAATTGTGATCATAGATATGTGTAGACATCTTATAAAATGTCAACCCCACTTTGCCAGACACTATTTATATTTTTGGTGTAATATGTATACAGATAAATCTGCCTGTGGTTTAAAAATATCTCCCTTACTCACTTTTAAAAAATCATTATAAACTAATCTGTGATTAGAAAAAAAACCTTGATAGGGTAGAGATAATCTAATGTATTGATAATGGATGATCATCCATTATTTTCTCATTCATCAAATACTTTTTAAATATCTGTGGTGTCTCACACACCTTATTAGGCAGCATTCCTAGAAATGGTTGTATTGGTTGTGTGATGAACAACTCTAGGGGGTGCCACTCATGCTCATGGTGATAGAATGCATAATTATTGTCACAGTTTTCCGTCAGGTGGCAGTAAAGGGTCTTGAAGAAGGGGTTTCTTTTTGTATCTTGAGTCCCATCTATGGGCCAACAACCAATAGTCTTAGGATGGGTATACAATTCGTACTATCGACTTACTAAAGGTCAAATAGAAAAGTAAAAGGCATTATAATAACTAGAGCTTTGGTCTTGAAATTCTTAATTCAGGTCTCCAACACCAAACTTTTCAGTTGGTTAAAAAAGGTAATCTAACATTACTTCAGCTCAAAGTAATGATAATAGCCCTAACTGGTTTGGCTCAGTGGATAGAGCTTCGACCTGTGGACTAAAGGTTTGATTCTGGTCAAGGGCATGTACCTTGGTTTCGGGCACATCCCCAGTAGGGAGTGTGCAGGAGGCAGCTGATCGATGTTTCTCTCTCATCAATGTTTCTAACTCTCTATCCCTCTCCCTTCCTCTCTGTAAAAAATCAATAAAATATATTAAAAAAACAACAAAACAAAGTAATAATAATACTTAAATTCCGTGCTTTTTTTCAGTTAATTAACAAATTATTCAGCCCTTAAAATAAATATAATGCCATCATCTTATAACTGTACCCACCACTTGTTCAAAGTGCTTCTAACCACCTTATAACTAATGATCATCAAGTATCCAAGGGACTATTAACTTTATTTTATGAATGAAAACATTGGGTTATAGAGGAATTATTTGATTTGTGTGTATCAGTTATAGTTAGTAGTTATCTGCAATTGGGATTAAATTTTCTCATTTCTAGTTCAATGCCAATGTTTTAATATATGTATTGTATTTGTTTGAAATTAGCATGTGTAGGGGAATGGGTGGTACATAGATTTCAGCATTGATAGTTGAGAAGACAAAAAATATAAATTTATAAAACATAGTGTACTAATAGCGAGGCTCTATTGTAAGTACTTTACGTGTATTAACTAGCCTAATCAGTACATGAACCCTCAAATTATTATCATATTATTATTCCCCTTTTACACTTCAGGGCTATGAGGCATTGAAAATTTAAATAACTGTCTTAAGTTGCGCAGCAAGCAAACAAAGTTTTGAACTCCAGACACGAACAAAGACTTGCTTTTTAACCAGGGCACTATCTTGCCACTCACTGAAGCAGGCAAGGTTTTAACATGGTGAGAAAATGGAGGAAATAATCCAAGGAGAGAAAAATGAGTGAACAAGTAGGAAAGGTGGCCAGTGTTGAGAGGATAGTAATAATCCGATATAATTAAGTTAAGGGTTTGGAAAGGTGAGTTGTTGGTGTTAGGTTAGGTGGCTCAGGAGGTGGCGCAAGAAATAGAGTCCAGTGAATCAGAAAAGAAAGGAAAGGAAAAGGTTTATTCTGCGTCCCCGGGAGACCCACATACCCCCAGGACAGGGCACGTGGATTCACACCAACAGGGAGGGGGGCGCTTTTTTTATACTGCAGTTGGGTGAGGGGCGGGGACATGAGCTGAGGTATTCAGTTGAGGAAGTTTCAGCTGCAGGGAGTCATGGAGAAGCCAGTATCTGTGTCTGGCACATTGATCTGTGAGAAATTCCAGGGGAAGTCCATTGTCTCATCACATGTCTGCATGTATCCGAACCTGGCCTCTCTCCGACCTAACAGTTGGTCTCAATTATCGGAATGTTTGTGGAGGCAGAAAGGCCTTGAGGTCAAGCTAAGTTTGACTCTGCTCTGTAGATCTTTGGGATCCATTGTTTGGGCAGGAACATAACATGATTAAAGTTTTATTTTGTTTTTAAAACTACTAGCCATGTGTGGGTGGGTCAGAAAGGGGGCAGGGGGAGGGAAGGAATGTGTGGACATAACACATGTTTCTATGAAGGAATTAATGGATCTTAATAACACATTCAATTTGGGACATTGGGGAGAAGGTAGTACCCAAAGTTTCAAGCCTATTTGATAAAAAGAATGGTAAGGTGGGGGTGGGGGTGGGGGAGTGGGAAAAGAGTAACCAAAGAACTTATATGCATATATGCATAACTAAGGCACAGACAATAGTGTGGTAAAGGTCTGGGGGTAGTGGGTGGAGTTGGGTTTGTGGGGGGGGGAAGTGTCAATGGAGAAAAAAGAGGGGACATCTATAATACTTTTAAAAAAAGATAAATTTTAAAAAAAGAATGGTTATATCTTAATAGAAATAGGGAAATAAATAAAGAAAACCACTATTTTAGGTGAGTTTTTTTTATCTTTATTTTTTTGTTTTTGCTCATTTTTAATTTTCTAAAATGCTAGTTTGAGATATTCATGAAAAATCTACATAGAAATATCAGTTTGTCATTTCTTCAGAATTTTTCTCCTTTTTTATTTAACTTCTGTGTTTATCTCATTTTTCCATCACTGATTGTACTTTGTTATTATTTAGCTTATGTCTTGGATTTTGGGTAAAATCACAGAAGCATTTAGGTTAAATTTGCATTCATTATATATTCTTCATTCATGTTTTATGCTTAGCCATAGTTGGTTTTGTTTTTGTTTTCTATTCGGGAAACTCAAAAACAAAAGAAAATACGACAGAATAAAAAGGAACCAGCCAATCAAAAAAACTAAACTAAAAGCAAAAACAAAATATAAATTTAATATTAAGTATATAGAGTTGACAATTTTTCTGTTGATATTCAAGGCAACTAATATTTTTGAAGCCCTACTCTATGCCTGGGAGCTATGATGAGCATTTTTACTCATCTCATTTAATCCTGATACAATCTCATTGGATAGATGGTGTTTTGAGATTGAGAGCATCTGAGTTGCCTACAGGTATTATTAAGTATATTCTGTTGCTGGCACCCAAATTTATAGCCAATGAACATCACATGCATTTAAGATATAATTCAGTCTTCCCTGCTTCACTGTGTGTTTCTTCGATGTATATTACCTCATACATTATTGGTAAATAGGGGGACTATGCAGGAATATGATTTCTTAAGCTCATTAATTTTTAAGTAATGCAGAGCAAGCTTTCTCACAATTACAGAGTACGCCTTAGCAATCTATGAGGATGTTAAGAAATATATGAAAAATCAACTCAAGTGCCTTTCCTTTAGTGCAAATATTAGTTTGTTTAGTAGCTTTAAGAACCGTCTTGATTTCTATTATTATGTATCTGGTAACATTGAGAATGCAGCTGAAGAAACTAGCAGATCATTTTCTCCTGTGTTACAATGATGTGTTGTTCACTTGTTTGATGTTTCTATTTTTTAAAAGCTACCCGCCTAGATCATAGTCTTCCATTTTAATGTGAATGCCCTTCAGGCCTTGCATCTTGAAAGAAGGTGGAGAAGCTCGGTCCCTATGCCAGTAGAAATTCAACTGTTCTAGTGTTTTAGTTCAGACTGTTATCTGGAGGTTGTGAGTGTTCTCACCTCTCATCGTGTTTTTATCCTATAAACCATGGTGTTTTTTTACTGCACTTTGTTTGTTTTTTATGTGTCAGTGTTTTTTAGGGATGCAAATACAATATTAGAGCTGAAACGCCCCCTGTAAAATAAACCCATGCAATATGGCTAAGACCTATAAGAGAGGAAGTCCCAACTTATGAAAAAAAAGCGCATTTGTACTTTGTTCTCTGCATGCGAGTGTTTGTGGACAATTTTTCTATTATTGAAACTTGTCCATACCCAACCCGTTTTTCAATAAGTATAATATTAGTGTTGCCGATTGCTTTTATGTTTATCTGTTTAATTTCTCTCTGAATATTATTATCTTCCAGTCACAAATATTGAGCATGTTGCCTGACCAGAGAGCAGTTGCATTTTTATAGCGTAGTGATATCTTTGTGTCATCCATAAAAGAAATACTCAACATTGATTATGTGAAGGTTAAAATATAGCATGAAGTATATGCCATGTACTTTGTCAAAGTACTGATCGATGATATTTACCTATTTTTTATTTTTTAAATTTAATTGTTTTGATAAAACACCTCTAATAGGTGTCCCATAATTATCCTGAAAGGTAGATGCCATTCTTGATTTAGAAAAGAGGAAAATGAAACTCAAAGAGATGAAATAACTTTTTCAGGAAGAAAAATACAAAAAAGTGTAAGACAAGACTTGGCATAAATATTTTATTCTAGCCCTAACTGGTTTGGCTCAGTGAATAGAGCGTTGGCCTGTGGACTGAAGCGTCCCAAGTTCGATTCTGGTCAAGGGCATGTACCTTGGTTGCAGGCACATCCCCAGTAGGGGGTGTGCAAGAGGCAGCTGATAGATGTTTCTCTCTCATCATTGTTTCTAACTCTCTATCCCTCTCCCTTCTTCTCTGTGAAAAATCAATAAAATATATTTTAAAAAGTATTTTATTCTAGATGAATCACATTTTCCTATTATGATAACTCTGTTTTTACCTAAATATGATTTACTCATACCTATACAGCAATTCTCAAAAATAACTTTATGTCATTATTTTCCTCAAAGTTACCTTTGAACTGTGTTTATGAACACATTCTAATTTTAATTAGAGGCATACCTTTCATTTGAATTATTTGAATTATTTGGGACTGTTAAGATTTTTGCCTTTTATTTATTTGTACAATCCTTCTTTTTTCACTTCATACTTGTTAAACACTTTTGTGCCATTTCTGGTATTCGCACACTTGGAGCCTGTGTCTACACACCCCAGCTGAGTTTCCTTCGAGACTCAGCTCAAGTATTTCATCACTGAAGACTTTCTTTCTTTCTTTCTTTCTTTCTTTCTTTCTTTCTTTCTTTCTTTCTTTCTTTCTTTCTTTCTTTCTTTCTTTCTTTCTTTCTTTCTTTCTTTCTTTCTCTCTCTCTCTCTCTCTCTCTCTCTCTCTCTCTCTCTCTCTCTCTCTCCCTCCCTCCCTCCCTCCCTCCCTCCCTCCCTCCCTCCCTCCCTCCCTCCCTCCCTCCCTCCCTCCCTTCCTTCCTTCCTTCCTTCCTTCCTTCCTTCCTTCCTTCCTTCCTTCCTTCCTTCCTTTCTTCTCTTCCTAACAAATATACATTAATTGCCTCCTACATAGCAGTCAGTATGCAAGGCACTGGAGATCCAATCGACGATGATAATATACTGAATTTTGCTTGTCCAACTTCGCTGTGCTGTGACCTTCCATGCAAGCTCCATGAGAGCAATAATGCCTTTCCATTCAATAGAATGTACTTGATTGGGGTGTTCACTGTAAATTTATATGTGTATTCCAGGAGCATAATAGATATTTAGCAAATATGTGGTGAATGGATATCTCAATATTAACCAGTGGGAGAAAAACAAAATGGCTTACTATTTAAAAATATACAGAATGTCCCCAAAATATGTATATATACTTTAACAGCTGATAGCTCAATTTTGAAGATGAAATGTATTTTTGATAAACACTGACTTTATAATTATTCAAGGTGTATGCACATATTTTGGGGGGGAACCCTATATTTACTCTGTACTTTGGGTAATTATTTGGTTTGCTGGATATAGACTATAAGTTGGTCTGAGAATTTCTTTTAAGCATTTTGTTTATTGCCGAAGACCAATTCCAGCATGTCTTAATTTCAAGAGTTTCATCAAAAGGTTGATGAGACTTGGGGACTCAACAGGGTTGAGTCACACATGTAGTCACCTGTTGGGAATGGCTAAAGGCATTTCCCCAAACCTGAATAGGAAACTGATTGTGGCTGCCAGACAGGTAAGGGGCATCTTAATCTACATGTTATTGTCTCCTACTGGCCAAACACCTGAACAGCTGTAGGCTAATTCCCCCATTCTGACAATGGACTTTGTACCAAACCCTGACCCTTTGATGTGTATATCTCTGCCTTGCCTCAGGAAAAGCTGTGTTAATAAAAACAAGGGTCCTAGACAAGGAGGGAATCTTCAGTTCCTTTAGCTGAAGGTCCTCTGACCCCCAATGCCTTACAAAATTATATCTCGTCTCCGGACTCTGAATTAGTCTCTAGATTCCTATGTCACCTACGCACAGCCTTTTCCAGATTCCTGAACCCTTCCTGATGCTGGGACAAAAACCCTGGCAGTTTATATCACTGCCATCTATGTGATAGGCCTTCAAAAATAAGTGAATATCTATAAAATAACCAAATCACAGTGATTATTTAATTGAGTAGAAATAGCAAAGATGACCTCCCTTATCTCCTATACTGGAAAACAAATGAGGCTGGGAATAAAAAATAAAAAAAAACCCAACTTTTAAATCTTGCTGTAAGATTTGCTGTTTTGAAGCCTTATCCAAATCATAGGATATGGTTACATAGTTGAGGTTTCAAAGTCTTCAATGTATCATGATAAATGTGGGAGATATATTGATAATAGTATAATTAAACAGATTAGATATTATCAATAGTAAATGTTTAATATGTCAATAGAGCAAGTATTTAAAGTCCTCAAAATTAAGATAATCCTGGGGTTAATTAAAAGTTGATTATTCAATCAATGATTATTATAAGCCAGTTCTAAACTGTATGAATAGAGAAATAAGTAAGAGTTATTTTACCTTATTTTTCATAGGTACTTGGATTTTGCCTTTTTATTTTATTTTATTTTTTTTAGCAAAATTCAATTTAACTGAAAACATTCTCTCTTGCCTTGTAGCTGTGTTTTGTCATGATTTGATGATGTTATCTAGGTCTGACTTCAGTGATAAAAGCATTTAATTGGACAGAATACATTTTTAGATAATCCAGAGTATCTTTATCATGTATGTATTTGCCTGCCTACCATTATTCCACTAATGTTACCTTTATTGTGAATGTCACTTTTAACTTGAAGCAGTTTGCAATTAAAGATATTACTACTGCTTCGGATTCATCCATTTTAACTTTCATTTTCCCCCTCAAATTTCACATAATTTATAATCACTTTAATTGGTTATCTACGTGAGTCATTCTATTTCAAAGCCCCCTCATAAGCCCCCTGCTAATGCATTTTACCTCTGCAGAGACTGCATGTGGCCTGCAATTTGGAAATAAAACTCAACGTAGGTTATTAAATGATATTATGCCATCCTCTGTGCTCTCCTGAAAACTTCCACGGCCATATTTCAATATGAAATATTCAACTTTAGTATTCTCATCACATTCAAATAACAGCTAGTACAGAATTCTGAGCAATTATGACATACCCTAAGTTGCTAATGTATTTCTCTTTCAAGTGCCTGTTCCATTTCTATTGTAATGAAGCATTTTATTAAAAATACCCTCCTTTTTTCACTGTGCATTAATACAGAGATCGTTTGGTGAAGAGTGACTTCTTTAAGCAGATTGTAGTTTTTCTTGCTAAGAAAAATAAAGGATTAAACTTCTTGACTATGGTGGAGGAGGGGATCTATTTACTAGTTAACTTTCATGGTCTCATCCTGTTTGTCTGCCTCTCACTCCCATACCTCATTTAGAAGTCTCATGTCTCAGGTGATGTAGGTGACTGTGGATGTGTGATTGGGAGCAGAGATGTTGCCATAAGAAGTGCGAAGTGTCTTAGTAATTGTGACTCCAAAGAAGGCTAATTGGGGCTCTGAAACACATTTCCCTGAGCAGAAATGCCTGCAGGAAACCGAGACTGCCTAAGGAAAGTAAAACTAGGTAAAGATCAGTCATTCTTTTGTTGCAGGGAGGATAATTCATCAGCTACAGGGAATGAGGAAGTATGTGTGTGGGGGTCAATGTAGGTGGTGGGATAAAGCCTTACACAGTTATGTGCATTCAAAGGGAGAAGGCGATGCCCAACAAAACAGGATGATTTGATTATAGGCAACCTTATTTCCTCCATACGCACTGTCTGTTTATATGTATTTGATGAATTAATTGAATGAAGGGAGTGTCCAAGATCAACAAAGACAGACACTAGTTAAAGTGGTAAGGACAGCTTTAAAAAAATATGTACACACACACACACACACACACAGAGAGAGACAGACATACTTTTTTTTTATTGATTTCTGAGAGGAAGGGAGAGGGAGAGAGATAGAAGCATCAATGATGAGAGAGAATCATTGATCACTTGCCTGCTGCACCCCCCCCCCCCCCCACTGGGGATCTAGCAGGCAACCCCAGGCATGTGCTCTCACCAGCAATGGAACCCTGACCTCCTGGTTAATAGGTCGACACTCAACCACTGAGACATGCCATGGTAAGGACAGCTTTTAATCAGTAAGATACTATATTAGGAATTTAGTATATGATATTCAGTAGGGTCAAGAGCCATTGCGAAATGAACTCAACTTCGATTTGTACAGACGTTGACAGGTGACTGGGCCTTTTAAAGGAAGAATGGGGGAGTAGGGAGAAGGTGAGTGGGATCTCAATAGCGTCAGGGAAGTGAAAAATGACAAAAACCAGAAATGGGGGCCGTGGGTTCATGTGACACCCATCAGGATTTGTTAACTGATGCTTGTCAAAGTCAGGTTCCTATCCTCCCGAGAGGCTGGCTGTGGGATCCTAGCTTCAGGTCTGGACTGGAAGAAACAATAAAGTTTTTGGTAGCCTTGAGGTTTTTCAGGTAGGCACTTTAAAGGGGGTTACAGTCATCTTAGGGATACACCCTTGAGGTGTTCAAAAAGATGTTAGTGTTTTGTCTAAATCTTTAGAGGCGGAGGTTGAGGCCTAGCTGAGAAGAGACTCAGTGGGGTCTGGCCAGTTGAGGAGGAGAGAATCATTGTCAGATGAAAATCTCAGTCACCCTGCAGGCTCTTTCATATAGGTCACCTCATTTTTATATTCACACCATAGATAGGAGTTCTGAACTCTTATATTACAGATGAAGAATCTGAAATTCATAAAAGTTAAGTAGCATCTAATGAGTAAACGACTTGAGATGCATAATCAGTTCATATTTGTTTCTAGCATTTTTTTTTTCATTTCATTGACTAAAACATGGTTTCTTTGAAGTAGCAAGGAATTGCTGAAGGAGGAAAGTGTCAGTAGCTGAAGTTTCAGGGACTTTAGGTGAGTGACTACCAATTAGCAAAGGAGTAAATCTTTCAGTGACTTAAAAGATTAATGAGCATGAAGAAGTACCAGGATTTAGAGACAAGAGTTCAGAGTGGTTGCAAGGTGGGGCAGTTTGATGTTTCAGGGCAGTATAATTCATTAAGGACTAAATAACATTAATATTTAAATAAAGCTATATATTTTAAATGGCTTTTGTCAGGTGAAACACTATAATTATTAATAATTTGATAAGTCATCAGTTTGTGCTTAATTTTTCTGAATACTTCCATAATGAAATTTTATCTGTATAAGACACTGTTAGGGACAAATAAGAGAAACACACATTGAAAATGGCCTAAAAATAACAACCTATTACAACAGGAAAGAAGCCATCTGGAGTAGGTTTGGATTTCATGTTTCTCCTCAGTATTGGCTGTTTTTTCCTGACATCATGGAAGAAGTGTGGCTGCAATAAGTCTATATATCACATCCTTATGCAATACGATCTGAAGTTAGGAAAGATAAATATTTCTTTTTTGTTTCATATGAACCCCCACCCCCCAAATCAGTCTTTGGTGAGGATGACATTATGGTCATTTCCCTTGACTAATCAACTCTTTTCTGGTGCTGAGGTGGAGATCAACCTCCCGTGAGGCATTTGATTGGCCAATAAAATTCAGTGTTTGTGTCCAGCCGGTGTGGCTCAGCGGCCCAGCATCGACTATGAACCAAGAGGTCATGGTTCAATTCCCCAGTCAGGTATATGCCCAAGTTGCGGGCTTGATCTCCAGCAGGGGCTGTGCAGGAGGCAGACAACCAATGATTCTCTCTCATCATTGATGCTTCTATTTCTCTTTCCCTCTCCCTTCCTCTCTGAAAGTAATAAAACATGTTTTTTTAAAAATCCAGTGTTCGTTTATTAAGGAAGAATGGGGGAGGAGATTAAGTATGTGGTAGGTAGTCAAATGTGGCTGCCACGGGTGTGTTGAATGGGCCCATTTTGAAAACGTATAGAAACAGTATCAAAAGTCAGTATTTATGAAGCACTTAGAGGATACCATATTTACATGCTTTGTATGTGACCTCATTTCATCCTTCAAGGTTCCTTTTATGAGTTTGATTCTGTTTTATAGAAGGGGATATAAAGAGATTTTGAAGTGTTTAAATGACTCGTCACAGTCACAAAACTGCTCAGTGACAGAGGTGCAATTGGAACCCAGGCTGGGTGGCTGGCCACAGTCATCTTTCTCTGTCAAGTCACCATGAAAGAAAACCACACTGTGCATAGTTTGTTACATGTGAAAATGGTAGGTGAGGATACTCACTTCCTTTGTGAATAGGCCATTTCTTATTCCTAAGAAATACTTAATTTTTTTAATGTCTATATTTATTCAACTTTTACTGTCTTTTTAAAAAACATAAATAACCAATTAAGAGATGGAGAAGTAAAGCAATTTACCTGAGGTCCCATAGCTATGAAGTATCAAACATGGGACTTGCATGAAGGCTTATTTTGAATGTGAAAGCACGCATGCCCCCCCACTATACAATATTTGAGGACTGTATTGAAGGCATGGCAGGGGTAGGGAAAAGATTTGGAGGAAAACAAATTGTGTAAACCTTATGAGCCCTCCAGGAGCTTATAATGTAAATGCAGCTAACTTTTTAAAGGAAATATATTTAATTGTCTTTATTTTTTTTCCTCCAAATTAGACAGGGGAATGATGTTCTCAAGTTTAAGGAGGCCAAGAAAAATATTTATTTGATTTCTAGGAGAATTGGGTGAAAAATAGAAATGGAGGTCCGGGTATTTTTTAGAGGGAGAAGCTTAAATGAAAAACAAGGAATATTGACTTGAAATTGACTGCTGAGACAGGTTAAATATTGAAATGCGGCGGACTCACTAATCAAGGATCTAATCTAATGCATGCCTAGACCGAGAGGTGAATTACACCAGTTACTCACCTCTAGATGGTTTCTTCCTTAGACTCCACAATAAATTAAAAGTCAGGATAGAGATTGAGGTCCCCAGGGTATAAAACTGTGTGCTTACTCTGTAATTACTGTTTCTTAGATAGCCATTCTATGTTTTTTGTGGTGGTGGGTTTTTTTTTTAAATACCAGTTACTCCCATCAACATTGTGCATTTTTCGAATGGTCAAATACATAAATATATATAATTTTTTGTGAGTGTAGAAGTTTGTGTGTATATATATAACACATATACATAGGCATATAAAAACTTTAGAAAGCGATTCCATCATTCCATGTTCTGTCAAAATGTTTGCTACATTTGTTTCACTAGTGCTGAGATTTATGAATATTTTAAGTCGACTTGTTCTTTGCTGCTTTTTTTTCCTCTAAGAATAAAATGTACTCCATGATAAAACATTGGACTTATTATTCACACTTTGCATCACTGCAGACTAATTAGCCAGTGTTTAATTTCAAGACTACAAAACAATATCTGTTGTCTCTCTGTTACACAAAATGAACAGCTCAACAGCTCTCACACCTTATTTTTTAAACAAAGTCCCAGTACGCAAGCATTCATAATTTATGATACGTTCCATCAAAATGTATTCTCTGAATATAGATAAAAATCAACATTTGGAACAGGGTTGCTTCAGTTCCAGCTCAGCGGCCGTGATTGAAATGCATGCACAGGCTTGATTCTTTATTTTCATTTTCTCCAATTTGTAACCGAAGAGATGAAGGCTGCTGAGTATCTAGCGGTGTTTGTTAGACTCTGTTTTGCATTGCACTGCACAACTGAGTTATACCATCTCTTGTTTAAAAGCTGCTGAACAAATTGCTTCACATATTTGTAATACACCATAAGGATAGGATCATCACATTGTAGCTACAAATTCTCTTGTATCTCCGTGGTTGATTGCCATGTCTTTTTTTGAGGATTACTAAGTAGATAGTCTGCTTCTGTTTCCGAGAACATAGAACAAATTAATTTGTGTAAAGAGCTTTTGTGAGAAGTGTTGGAGAATGTTTTCCACATGAAGCATTTCCATGTTTGCAGGTGTTTATGACAACGGAGTTTACGTATGTGTGGCAAAGTAAGAGTGTTCAAACAGGATAGTTTCTGTTAACTCTATCATCAACTAATTTATGGTTTTATGGGAATAAAAATGGATTTGAGAGGAGCTTTCCTTTTTCTATAAATGGTATTGAATGGTTCCATTTTTTAAGGTTTCTTTGTTTTCTTTTTCTTAGTCCCTATCGTTTGGTGACACCAGTCAAAATTGTTTCTCAAGTGTTCAGAATTCACGTCACGTGGCCGGTTGGATACTGAATGGATTCCTGCCAGCACATGGCAGTTCCAGGCACTGAGGCCAGTGGCTGCTTAGTCCTGGGGAGGAACTCTTTCTTGTGCCCAAGTTGGTGGTGGTTTCCTGGTAATAAATTTGGATTCTGCAGCCCAAATGGTATCTTCAGCAAATAATTCAACATCTGTTTTATTTCCAACATTATTTCACACTAAGTGAAGCCCAGATCTCTATTTATAAACTAAATATCTAAATATCTTTACATTCCCTTTAGCATCAAAGCAAATTTTTGGATGATTTTACTTGCAAAAAATTTTATTTTTGTTTGTGGGCATGCAAACACTTTGAGTCAACAGAATACTCTTCCATGCCAGAGGCTGTGTGATGCTATAGAGCACAGTCTGAAATCAGACAGATTTCATTTCAAATCTGGCTCACACACTTGATATATATATAATTAGAGGCCCAGTGCACGGATTCATGTGCAGGTGGGGTCCCTCAGTTTGGCCTGTGGGGATAGGGCCAAAACCGGCTCTCTGACATCCCCTCAGCGGTCCCAGGTTGTGAGAGGGCAGTTCTTGGTGATGCACCCCGGAACCGGGCTTCCTTCTCTCTGGTTCTGGGTGCATCACCTGAAAACCCCACTGCCAAGTTACTACAGCTCAGCAGCACCTGCGTTGAGCGTCTCTGCCCCCTGGTGGTCAATGTGTGTCATAGTTACTGGCTGGTTGGCAGGTCACTTAGAGGGGTGTGTGTGTGTGTGTGTGTGTGTGTGTGTGTATGTATGTATATTTCAGAGAAGAAGAGAGAGGGAGAGAGAAATAGAAACACCAATGATGAGAGAGAATCATTGATTCGCTGTCTCCTGCATGCCCCGCACTGGGGATCAAGCCTGCAACCTGGGAATGTGCTCTGACCAGGAATCGAATTGTGACCTCCTGGTTCATAGGTTGATGCTCAACTACTGAGCGACACCAGCTGGGCCACACTTGCTCTCTTGAACAAGTGATTCACTTCTCTATGCCTTGATATTATTTTCTGTAAAATGGGGATAGCAATAGTGCTACTTACATAGTACATGTTCAAATAATATGTTATCATCCTTAATAGTACTGTAAAGCCAAGTTATAATTATACAATTTTTTAGTAACGTATTAACCAGGCTTCTTTGAGGGGCTTGCAGAGAATTTGGCTTCGTGAAAAACAGTACTCTGGTAAGATGTCAGAATGCTCATTCTGAGGCAGTGATTAGTTTTGGAAAGCTATCACTGCACCGCTGATTACATTCTGTTGAGTTTCCCCAAACCCTTTGCCAAGGGCAGATGGCAGCTGGTAAGTTTGGCATTTTGGGCCTTTGTAGAATGTAGGCTCCCTGCTCCTCTGAATTACATGTTTGCCATCATTAGCATCATGGTGCAGGGCTTCACAGAGGGGCAGAATGAGCAATGAGGGGTAATTACTCAGTTTATTACCTAACCAACTCAGAACTGTTTAACTCCTGAAATCAGGGCAAAGTTCAGTCTCCCTTTCAATGGCTTCCCTCCTCTTTCCCACTCTCTTTCATCCTGAACTCAAATGTACATCATATATAATAATTGCTAATTACTCAATTGTCTCTCCCCTTGAGTATTTCCATTTATTTCCTACATATCTACACATTGAGTATTTATCACCTTGCCCCTCTCCAAACCTTATTGCCTGTGACTTTCACCCCTTGACCTGAGCCAGCCACCCTTTGACAGGGACTGCAAGGGTGGAGAACCAAGAAGTCATGATCAGCTTTGATTTCCCAAGAGCACTTGTAGCCCTGCCAGCATGGCTCAGTGGTGGAGCATCGACCTGTTAACCAGGAGGCCAGTGTTCAGTTCCCTAAAAGGGCACATGCCTGGGTTGTGGGCTCGATCCCCAGTGTAGGGCGTGCAGAAGGAAACAGATCAACGATTTTCTCTCATCATTGATGTTTCTATCTCTCTCTCCCTGTGCCTTCCTCTCTGAAATCAATAAAAATGTATTAAAAAAACAAACTGCACTTGTAAATAGAGTATTGAGAATGGATAATCTTTAATGCTAGGATTTCAGTGTCAAAATCCAGTCACTGGAAAGAAAGGAGTATCTTCATAACAAGTGTCTTTTTCAATATCAATAACCAATAACTCAAATTAAAGAGTTACTAAAATATGATCCATGAATGTACAAGAAGAATGTACCTGCTGTAAATATAGTTTACCATTCCCTAAAAGTGGAAGAATGCACCTCATTGTTGGGAAGGATGAAAACAGAAGGTTGTCAACTGTGTCTCTTACATGGTTACCTTTTCCTTCCTTGTATTGTAATTCTGGGCTGGATCCAGAAGACAATTGGCAAGCCTGCCCTGCCATTCCTACCACCCCAATCTCTACTATCACTACCTTGGAAACATTCTAGAGCAAGATGGATTTTGTCTTTGTTTCCCAGCTGTAAGCCCAGAGGCACCAGAATGACTGATTATAAAGGGGAACAAAATAAGGAAGTCTAAGTTGGCCGCAGAGTTGGGCTCGTCCCCTGTCATCACTGACTCCAATGTAATGTGGGAAGATTTAGAAAGTGCCCCTATAATTCCTTTATTATGAAGTAGATATTACAGGAGAGTAAATTGTCACTGAACCGCGTTGGGATGTGTGTGTGTGTGTGTGTGTGTGTGGGTGTGTGTGTGTGTGTTTTGAAGATCACCAAAGCTTCAATTAGGAAAACCAGTAGCATATGGGGTAACACCACCAGCCAGGTCATGAGGGAGGGACTGCTAATCCTCTAAGTATAACAGGAGCCAATGGGAGCCAAGGTGGTGTTTGGGAACCACTGTGCATTGATCAAGCTGTGGAAATAGACCTTATGGAATGCCAGTGTTGGAGGAGCTCATCAGAGTACATGACCACCAGTTGACCTACAGGCTGGACTCTAGCAATTAGAAGCTTCATATCCCCTCCCCTGTGCTTAGAATGTATCCTCTTCCCACCATTGCTACAGTGGGAACTGTTTTCAAGGACAGAGCCTTCAGAGACTAAAGTGTTGTTAAGAAAGTAGAAGTCAACCCTCATACTAATGTGTCTGATATTAAATAAAATATTCCAAAATATTTAATTTACCTAAATATGTTAAGATGTATAGTCTGCAAATGAAAACATTTATTTGTAGTCACACTGTGAAAAAAAATATATATATTAGTCTTAAAAACCTAAATAAGAACATGAAAAACAGGCAAAATAATGACATCAAAATATAAATTAATTGTGTTGCTCCATTTAAAGTTACATTTAACTTAGAGTTTTCTGGGAAAAGAGGAACAATAAGGAAGGGATATATAATTTTTATTATGAGGTGAGGAAACCATAGTTTTTATCCAGAAGGAAAACTAAATTAATTTATTGTTTGGCTGTTTAATTCAGAAAATGATAAACAGCTAAATAGATGATGACTTACATTCTAATTTTATGAAGATCCATTTTTTTTTTAATAGTGTTGTGTCATATATCATGGATGGCAAGAGTCTACAACAGTGATTTTTAACTGTGTTCTGCAAGAATTTTTAAAACATACAATACCTGATTATTTAGTTCGGCATACTGACCTCTTTTCCCTTGGATTGCCAAATAAAAAAATGAAAACAGCCAATACAACACTAGCCATTCTGTGTTAATGAATCAAAATTATGCTTATTTTTTTTGTCAAATCGGCAAAATCTATAATTTATTTTTTATTTATTTATTTTTTTAAAAATATATTTTTATTGATTTTTTACAGAGAGGAAGAGAGAGAGATAGAGAGTCAGAAACATCGATGAGAGAGAAACATTGATCAGCCGCCTCCTGCACATCCCCCACCGGGGATGTGCCCGCAACCCAGGTACATGCCCTTGACCGGAATCGAACCTGGGACCTTTCAGTCGGCAGGCTGACGCTCTATCCACTGAGCCAAACCGGTTTCGGCTATAATTTATTTTTTGATGTGCTTCGAATTTTAGTAATTAGCTTATGTGTGCTATGAGATTAAAAAGTGGTTGAGAATTGTGGATCTAGAACATAGCAGGTTATATTAATATATAATATATTTACTTATATATGATTATATATATTTATAAATCAAAGAAATACATTGTTATTTAGTGTTTATTATTTAGTATATTGTTTAGATATTTCAGTCATATTAGATTTTTTACCTTATAGTAAGATGTTAAACTGTAATTTAAATTGATGATTAATAAAAAGAAAAGTTTACAAATGTATCTTTGAGGGTTTTGGCTTCATTTTCATTCACTAATTTCTATTTGTCAAATCTTTGCTTTGCACAGCCATTGAACTCATGAGTAATAAAAAGATTTATAAGTCCTGGATCATTTTCTCAACAGATTTATCATCTAGCATCAGTAATAATACACTTATTCCCAAAGCAAGAACACAAAGAAATATATGATATCCTATATAATAACTAGGGGCCTGGTGCACGAAATTCGTGCACTGGGTGTGTGTGTGGGGGGGAGTGTCCCTCAGCCCAGCCTGCCCCCTCTCACATACTGGGAGCCCTCAGGCGTTGACCCCCATCACCCTCCAATCGCAGGATCGGCCCCTTGCCCAGGCCTGATGCCTCTGACAGAGGCGTCAGGCCTGGGCAGGGGACCCTCATTTCCCCCCATCACTGGTTCTGCACCCAGCCCAGGCCTGATGACTCTGGCCCAGGCATCAGGCCTGGGCAGGGGACTCCCAGACCCCTCCGATTGCTGGCTCTGCCCCTTGCCCAGGCCTGATGCCTCGGCCAGAGGCGTAGACCCCCATCACCCTCCGATTGCCTGATCAGCCCCTTGCCCAGGCCTGATGCCTCCGCCAGAGGTGTCAGGCTTGGACAGGGGACCCCCATCTCCCCCCGATCACTGGCTTTGACCCCCGCCCAGGCCTGAGGCCTCTGGCCCAGGAATCATGCCTGGGCAGGGGACCCCCATCTCCCTCTGATCGCTTGCTCCACCCCCCGCCCAAGCCTGACGCCTCTGACCCAGGCTTCAGGCCTGGGCAAGGGGACCATCATATCCCCCCAATCCCCGGCTCCGCTCCCTGCCCAGGCCTGATGCCTCTGTCCCAGGCATCAGGCCTGGGCAGGGGACCCCCAGCCCCCCGCCCAGGCCTGATGCCTCGACCAGAGGAGTTGACCCTCATCACCCTCCGATCACCAATCACTGGATCGGCCCCTTGACCAGGCCTGAGGCCTCCGGCAGAGGTGTCAGGCCTGGGCAGGGGACCCCCAGCTCCCCGTGGTTGCAGGCCCCGCCCCTGCCCAGGCCTAACGCCTCTGGCCTAGGCTTCCGGCCCAGGCAGTGGGGACCCGCAGCTGCAGCGGCCCTGCGATCGTGGGCTCCGCTTTAGGCCCAGGCAAGGGACCCCTAGCTCCTGGGACTGCCAGCTTCGACTGTGCCCAGATCTCATCGCTGGCTCCACCCCTACTTCCTGCTATCACTGGCCAGGGCGGAAAAGGCACCTGATTCTCCGATCATGGCCCTGCCCCCCAGCTCTTAGCTCCCCCCTGGGTTTCCGATCACTGTCAGTGGCAGGGGGCTTCTTCCTGCTTTCCCTTTCGCCTCCCTGCACTGTGCCTACATATGCAAATTAACCGCCATCTTGTTGGCAATTAACTGCCAATCTTAGTTGGCAGTTAATTTGCATATAGCCCTGATTAGCCAATGAAAAGGGTAGCGTCGCACGCCAATTACCATTTTTCTCTTTTATTAGTGTAGATAGGCTAATATGCAAATCTACCAAAAGGCAAAATGACCAGGTCACTATGACGTGCACTGACCACCAGGAGGCAGACACTCAATGCAGGAACTGCCCCCTGGTTGTCAGTGTGACCCCACAGGGGAAGTGCCACCCAGCCAGAAGCTGGGCTCATGGCTGGCGAACAGAGTGGTGGTGGCAGGAGCCTCCCCGCCTCCACGGCAGCGCTAAGGATGTCCAACTGCTGGCTTAGGATATCCCCCGAGGGCTCCCAGACTGAGAGAAGGCATAGACTGGGCTGAGGGATGCCACCCCCCGAGTGCATGAATTTCATGCACCGGGCCTCTAATTTCCATATAAGTGACAAAATGTGGTATCAGCCTGTGAACGAAATTTGATCGTATGAGTGTGCACCAAGTGCTGAGAATTCCATTGAAATAACACAGTGAAATTGAGTCTCTGATTCAGGAAGAACCAGAGACTTAACCAGTTTTGTTCTGAAACCTACAACATTTTCAGTTCCTAGATTATACCTCTATCTCTGAGGTAGGAGCCTTGCTTTGGAGCAAAGAAGATGATTAGGTTTTGGGTTTTCATAGAATACCTATAACAAACAAAGGAAGTTACAATGTTTATTTATAAGAGAAGGACTTGCAAATTATTTTAATCAACATCCTTATTTTACAAATGAAAATAAAAATTTCCTTAAAGGTATAAGGGACTTGTTTATTAAGTACTAGTATTCACAGCTAGCAAGTAGCATGGTCTTGGGCTTGATCTAAATCAGGAGTGGGGGACGTTCAGCCATAGGCCATATAAGACCCACAAAAGCATTTGGTCTGGCCCTGACAAGGCATTAGGGATGAGTTGATTATATGTTTGACCAAATATAGCAGGCTAATTTTTAAGTTAATAATTTTGTCTGGCCCACAGATGATGTTATAAATATACAAATGGTCCTTAGCAGAAAAAAGGTTCCCCACCCCTGGTCTAAATCAACTTTTCAATTTAAGTAGAAAAATCTTAAAACACTTCATTTTAGGAAATAAAAACGTTTCTTTTAGGGCAAATTCTGAGTGCTTTTATTTTAAATGTGCCAGTTTATTGTTTACATTATTATACCCAAATATCCACTATATTACTTTATTACAATGGAAAGGGACTTAAAAATTAAAGAGTAGAACTGTTTTAATATGTTCTATCTCCCCAGGAGTGATAATCTCTGTATCAGAGAGGACATTTATAAGATCAGGAATGTTCCACTGTTTCTTTAATATTTTGTGGTTAATTGGAAGAATTTAATTTCTATCTTTTAACTACTGAAATTATTATTATTAAAGATAAGAGTCTCACTGCATCTGAATTAAGTGTGTTAATTTTACTTGGAATCAAACCAATACATTTTATTTCTTAAATGAGGGTTCATTTTAAAAGAAAATTAATGAAAATATTGCCATACTTCCAGGGCTAAGAATGCAGTTTTGGGATGAAATAGCTAATGAACTGCATATACTGGAGTGTATCAGAATGAGAGAGTGGGTCCCGTGGAACAAATTTTTGAAGTATATCCACAAGTATATGCAAAGTCTTGGCCAAAGAGTTTTGAGCAAATTGATAATGCCTTTGGGCAAATGAAGTGAGTGAAGATAGAATTGAGTACAAGCAAGGAGAGTCAATATTTTTTATTGACTTGTAAATAATTGCAGGGACAACTAGAGAATAAACTAAGCCATTTTCTATCCAGAGTCACTTCAAATGTTAAAGGCAAGAAATAAGTTCCATGAGAATGTTGAGAACTTGTAAAGCGTTAGCATAGCATGGATTTATCCTGGAAGCATGGTGATGGTGGTGGAGAGAGGACGCCCTATATCAGCGGTTCTCAACGTGTAGGTTGTGACCCCTTTGGGGGTCTAATGACCCTTTCACAGGGGTCGCCTAAGACCATCGGAAAACACATATATAATTACATATTATTTTTGTGATTAGTCACTATGCTTTAATTATGTTCAATTTGTAACAATGAAAATACATCCTGCATATCAGATATTTACATGACGATTCATAGCAGTAGCAAAATTACAGTTATGAAGTAGCAATGAAAAAATCATTATATGATTGGGGGTCACCACAACATGAGGAACTGTATTAAAGGGTCGCAGCATTAGGAAGGTTGAGAACCACTGACCTACGTGATCCTGGAAGTAAACAAGGTTTAGGTTGACCATTTTCTAACATCTTATCAAAGGCAGAAAGAAGATTAGTTATCTGGAGACAGCTAGGGTATATTTCAGAAAAGAGGGTGGTTAGGGAAGAAGAAGGTGTAGTAAAAGCATTTTAAAGCTTGAGATTAAATGCTCAGAATGAGAATTCTCTTGAAATCTTTTAGAAATTCAGGAGAAAGGTACCAGGAGATTATGTGTCAGGGGAAGACTCGCTTCCTGTTCATAGAAAGCCCCTCTTCTTGTGTCCACATAGGGCAGAAGGGATGGGAGCACTCACTGGAGTTTCTTTTATCAGGGCACTAACCTCCTTTGTGAGGGCACCCCCTCCCCAATGATCTAACCAAATCCCAATATCATCACATTGGGCCTTTGAATTGGGGTGGAGGGGTGCAAACATTCATTCTATCGCAGCATTTAACCATGACAACTTCTCATTTTCTTATGGAGTTCTAATTTTTTTTTAATTGACCATAGGCAGTCTGGGGTAAGTCTTACTTTATATTTTCCATTGCTGGATAAGGTGAGTTTACTTGTGTATTTATTGAAGACATCTTTGGAAAATAACCTGTTTTCCAGTCATTTTGATATGTTAGATTTGTAGAGAAGAATAAAACACTGTCTTTTTCCTTAAGGAACTTGGAGTCTCTTTTCAAGAAGCCACATAAGCAGACAGTTCCAGTAAGATATTCTAATTATAACCAACATCTCATATATGGAAATAATTTGTAAACATGGACTAGTACCGATACATCATTCATCATGCTATTTTACTAGTCCGTTTTCAGTTTTATAATTATTTCTTCAAACATGGAATATGTGAATGTATGTTAATTTCAAATTTGATTTTTCTCAAAGGAAGAACTATGAATAAAAATACTTTTTTCTAGCTCTAGCTGGTTTGGCTCAGTGGATAGCATGTCAGCCTGCAGACCAAAGGGCCCCGGGTTCGATTCTGATCAAGGGCATGTACCTGGGTTGCAGGCTTCTCCCTAGCCCGGGCCCTGGTCAGGGTGCGTGCAGGAGGCAACCAACGGATGTGTTTCTCTCACAGCAATGTTTTTCTCTGTCTTTCCCTCTCTTCCACTATTCCTAAAAATCAATGGAAAAATATCCTTGGGTGAGGAATAACAAAAAAGGAGTATTTTTTTCTAGTTTATAGTGAGTTCTCATTGTGAACATTAAAAGGAACACATTGTTTGAGCCCTCTACACCTCCTTTTAAAAAATCGCAAGCCTCCGAATCCCAATCATCTTGTTATTGACAAATGTTAAAATCATAATTCAGCTCAAAAATTTATGTTGTGTGAAGCATATTTACTTATCCGATTCTTTAATGAGGCCTGGCCAGCTCTTCCGAGTGAAAACCAAACCCAGTGATTCATACTTCCCAAGCAGACCTTCAATCTCAATGATTTTGAGTCATATTTGAGGTCACTTTGTTTTTGTCATTGTACTTAATCTTCCCAGCATCTCATTGTTATTGCCAGAAAACTTGGGTGTGCAGCCTGCATGTAATCAGGGACAGACAAATGCGGCATGGGCTACCTTAACGGAATTAAAATGAGACAGGGCTATTGCAGACTTAAGCAAGACAAACATATTAAACTTGTACCCAGAGTGCCTACTCTTCTGTTTTTCTGTATAACACTGCATTGTATGACATGTCTATAGTAGTAGTATGCTAATATTGTTATGTAAAATCAGTGTTTTCATATGAGTTTACCTGATTGTAGTTACTCTTCTGTTGGTGTATAGGGAAACCAACAAGTATCTCTGTGTGGAGATGTTTAATATTTAAAATTTTTCAGCAAAATTATATGATATGCTATCAGAGAGATATATCAGCCATGTTTTTCATAAGTATGACTGTTTAAAATCATTTTTAGTATTAAAATTTAGTATGGAATAAACTTATTTCTGAGAGCATTTGAATAATAATATAGCACTTCTTTGACTTTCTTTAAGTGTAGGCTAAAATGTTGCTTCACATAAAGTTTATTCTGCAACCCACATATCCACACTCTTTAATTTTAAAAACATACATTTTCTATAATCAAAGGTGTGCTTTTACACAAATATTTTACAATGTTTGTTTTTATGTGATGTGACTCCTTACATTGTCCCAAACTTTAATTGTTATGTGTTCTGATGAAATCTGTGACAAGTGGTCAAGGTATACTTGGACTTAATCACAAGCATTTAATGAAATTCAGAGAACAATAGGTTCTTTCTGATGTAAAATTCTTAGTTGTCATGTTGCTAGTGTGCTGTTTGTGACTAGAATGCAAAGTAGTTTTAATCCATACATCCTTTTTTCTGTGCTGGGATGCCTGCCAAATCTATGTCTGTGATTAACTTTTGAGGTTGTCAACTTGAAACAAATGTAGGGGCAGGAGGACTTAGAGCAGTGGATTTGCATTTAATGCATATTTAACAAAAGTGCTAGCTTTCAGAATTAGAAAACAAATTGTTATCTTCATAAACTAAGACTGTTTAGCATTACATTTGCTGTTTAAACTGTCCTATTTTTTTAGTTTAAATCTTCAGTACATTTCATGTAACATCGATAAAATTAAAAAAATATCTGTTGCAATCATGTTATATGATTATTTATGTTATTTTAGTGTCAAAACTCCCTGCTTGTGAACTGGCGTTGAAAGTCAGTAACATTCAGGGGCACTTGTTACCTGATTTGCTTAATTCTTTGGAAGATTGTTTAATATTCTAGCCAAATTTAGGAAGAAAAAAAACACCCTTGGCTTGAAAACAGAATTCCTGGGATCAATCAAGCATTGACTTAATTTCTCTGGGCTTCCATATCGTCGTCTATATAAATGTGTTATTTGTGGTTACATGTTCCGGTATATTCAAATTATTAAGGCAAAAATAGGAATAGAAGGTATGAAAATTCATACTTAGTACAAGCTGTGTCCCAGGTTGTGTTAGACACTTTGAATGAATTCTTTAAATTGATTTCAGAGAGGAGGGGAGAGGGAGAGAGAGAGAAACATCAATGATGAGAGATAATAATTAATTGGCTGCCTCATGCATGCCCCACAATGGGGGATGGGGGTCGAGCCTGAAACCCAGGCATATCTCCTGACCAGGAATTGAATCATGATCTTCTGGTTCATAGGTCAGTGCTCACCCACTTAGCCACACTGGCCTGGCAAGACTGTTCTTGAGGCTCTAACTGAGCATGTGTTCTGTCCTTTTCCACCTCCTAAAGGACATCTGCAATTCCTTGTCTCATGACCACTGCTTCCCATCTTCAAAGCTAGCAGTATAGAGTCTTCAAATTTCTCTCCATCCTCCCCTCCCTTACCCTCTCCTCCTGTTTTCCTTCATCTTCATCTGAATCAACTGCCTCAGTTTTCCTTTGTAAGGTCCTTTAACATTATAACGAACCCAGATAATAATTCAGGATAAACTCTCTATGCTAGGTTCTTATCAGGGTGTTTCCTTCTTCTTTCTACCACAAGCGCACTCTACTAACTGACTTTTGGCATTGCATTTTCTTCTAGAATGAGTGGTGTTGAGGGATATAATGGAGAATGTATTAATCCCATCTGTGAAGAGTTTAAAAGAGATCATTTCATATTAAGTGATTAATCTGATAAGTGGTGACACATTTAAACTCAGCAACTAACATTGTTCATAGTTTAAATAATGGAGAAATATAAAATGCAGTGGGCTTTAAAAGCTGAATAAGTTGTGTGATGAACTTATCGCAATTATTTCAATTGATAAATATTCATACATGTATGAATTTAACAGTCTAAAAAGATAAAGATTAAAGTGAATAGAGAAAGTATTTTATCTTCAATGTTGTATTTTCTGGAATTAAAAAACATCTACATTAATAAACATATTAAATGCATGGTACTTTATGCTTTGCAAACATTTTTCTAATCTGTGTTCCCATTGAATCTCACATTAATCTTGGAGGTAATAGAATTGATGCTTTAAAACCCTCTTTGTAAATATATTGCCTTTCTTGAGGCCTGATAGCTAACATGTATCATTAGTTTTACTGTTTGTTTTTTCTGCCATTTTAAATTTTGAATTTGTCATTTTTTATTGAGTTGTTCTATAACCTGCTGTAATAAATTTCAGATTCTAGACAGAGTATTAATCCTAATAAAGAAAATGCCATCCATGAAACATGGAGAGTTTTAGTAAATTCCCTAGTATAACTAATTTGTAACACAGCCTGGCTGCTACCTTGTTAACTGGATTCCACTCTAAAGTGATTATCTCTGGCTCCAACTACCTCCCAAATTCTTAGAATGTAATGAACCCGTAGTCTTCTGACTTTACTACTTATACAGGTTCATGTCTGTCATACAGTAATTGGCAATAAATAGTCTTATGTTGGTGTGATCTAGGTCATCTTGACTTTGGCAGAGGAAACCTACATCATTATAAAACTCTTCAAGTGAGATCTTCAGTATGCAGGTAGGCAGTGATGGCTGTTAGAATTGGCAGGCAAACTAGAGACATATTTAATATTTGAAATAAGCCTTTCTACATTAGCCGAACACTTTTGCCTTAATATTTATTAACATTTATTAAATACTAGAGGCCCAGTGCACAAAATACGTGCACTCAGGGGAGGGGAGTCCCTCAGCCCAGCCTGTACCCTCTCACAGTCTGGGAGCTCTCGGGGGATGTCCGACTGATGGCTTAGGCCTGCTCAGGTGTGGGCCTAAGCCATCAGTTGGACATCCTTAGCACTGTCCCAGAAGCAGAGGAGGCTCCTTCCACAGCCACTGTGCTCACCAGCTGTGAGCCTGGCTTCTGGCTGAGTGGTGCTCCTGCATTGAGTGTCTGCCCCCTGGTAGTCAATGTGCATCATAGCGACTGGTCATTCTGCCATTCAGTCAATTTGCATATTAGCCTTTTATTATATAGGATTCTCTCTCCCTACCAACCCCCCTCTCTCACACAGACAATTTTATTATCTTTATTTGTAAACATATGATTTGACTGTTGTCATATGTTCTTTTTGTGGTTTAGGTAGATGTTATGTTTTTATAATCCTCATATGGAGATCTTAACACAGATAATACTTTCTAGTAGAGGAACATTAAAGCAAATGTGGTCTGATAGGTTTCAATATTGATTAGATATTTTTAAACTGAGCAAAATTGTCCCTCACTGACTTTGATGTGATATCAATGTGATAGTGAACATACTAATTGAGGGAAATATTGTAGCATGTTTTGACCCTTTTCAATTAATTTATTTTAAAAAATCAGTTTCATTCTGAATAACTCCATAGATGATTTCCCTTATAAAGTGATTTCCACATAGTGGTAGCATGCTATAGCCAGTGATTATTTCAATGGAAATAAAGCTGTAGCCATTAAAATATGTTTATTACTTAGTAAGGAAATTAAGTTATAAGTTATGTTTACTTACATATAATAAGTAAAATAGCTATTTAAAAATTTTAAAGTTTTCTGTAAGATTTCTCTTGTCAGGTAGGGTAATAAGTCTCTATGATTCTGTCTTCTAGAAACCAATGGCTTTAGTCTGTGAATTATAGGGTGGCTACGCATTAACACCAGGAAATGTTATTGTAATTTCCAGAAACACCATCAGCAAGGTAATAGCAAAGTAATCCTAATGTCTGCATTACCTCAGTTTGAAAAGAAAAATATGTGTTTACTACAGTAAATCAAAATAAATTTCTCAGTATTTCATATCTACCTTCTTTATTTTGCCTTAGTTCTAAAATGTGCATTACTCTTAGTGCTTTTTAAAAGGAATATAATTACAGTGCATTTGAAACTATAAGAAAATGTTATTTCACTGAAGTGTTCAAGTACTAATTTACTCAAACAATAGAATAGTCAGAGACACAATTATTACCTAATTTCATCAGGTAAATTAATGGTTGTTCGTAGCTAGGAACAACTCATCATTACTTTTGTGTGACCTGAATCTCCTTTACATAAAATATATTCAGAAATTAATTTATCCACACATGTTGGCAAAATGCTATTCTGTGTTCTTTCTAATTCTATTTAACTCTAATTCCTAACAACACACAGTTTTTTTCTTTGATACAACATTCATAATGTATACTATATTCTGTTTAGGCACAGGGAAGAGAAAGTGATAAGTGACTGCAGCTCAGATCTTGGTGGCAGAAAAATAATATATATCTGCTTTACCTATGGAATGATATTGATGACAGAACACATTTTTCAATAGTAGTCCATGCTTTCCTGTTATTTTGTATGTTATTATTCTCCTAAAAGCTACGCCAGTTAAGGATTTCCAAGAAGACAAAGGATTTTATGGATGATATTCAAACTCTTCAGAATGAGTAAGATTTGGTGATATATAATTGATTATTCACTTAAAGTTGTTTCTGTTCAATATAATACTTAATAATAATAATAAATGCCAGGCAATTATCATATTATAGGCTCTATGTTAGGCTACATGTTCAATAAGAGACCAATTAGCACTAATTTGATAATTTGTTGCAAAAGACGGTGTTAAGACTTTGTGATTATCATAACTAAAAGCTAACAGAACACTGTACAGATCTTACTGGAGTTCAGATTTAGTGACTTAAATATTTCAACCTAAAAGTGTGGTGGCTTTAGAATAATTTTAGTTTGAATGGACTGATAATTTTGACACTTAGTTCCTTTTTATACCATATACTTGAAGTTGGTAATTTATGTTTACTTGATTAAAATTGGGGGGGGGCAGTAGAATGATTTGATTTTATGATAATTTTGTATATTTTTATTTATTTATTTTAAAATATATTTTTTATTGATTTCAAAGAGAAAGGGAGAGGGAGAGAGAGAGATAGAAACCAATGAAGAGAGAGAATCATTGATAGGCTGCCTCTTGCATGCCCCACACTAGGGATCAAGTCCACAACTCAGGCATGTGCTCTGACCAGGAATGGAACCATAACCTCCTGGTTCATAGGTTAATGCTCTACTGCTGAGTCATGCCAGCCAAGCAATAATTTTGATATTTTGGTAGGGGACTGCTTGTTTGACAGGCAGAATGCCCATTTTAAAGATATATTTTCTATTTATACTTGTTAATTTTTAATCAAAAGTGAAATCCTCTGCTCATTATTTGTGACCAGCTTGTTTTATGACATTGCATCAAAAAGAATTTATGCAGATAATATCATTTGTCTTGGGATATCTTATTAAATTAATTATTCCACTCATGAAATTATGAGAAATGGGAGGAAAAGATATTAGTGATGGTCTCTCCTGTTTTCTAGCCTTAATTTATAGTGTATTTGAGTACTTCTGTTCGCAATTCTTTAAATAATTTTCCTGCTGCTAATGTCAAACTACGAATTGGAATGATTCAAATCTAAATTTGTTTTAATGGCTGACAAGAATGATTTTTATAGAGAATACCGAGATTAGATTGTTAGACATGCTAAGAACTGTTTAGTCATTCCCCCCTCCAATATATATATATATACACACACACACACACACACACAGATTTACAATAATATGTGTGAGTTGAAATGTCTGTATATAAAAGAAAATTAATATTAGATAGTTTAAATGGCTTTATTTTCTGAAAGAAATAGGAACTATTAATTGCTCTTTACCAAGGAAACCGAAGTCCCAATCTTCGCTGCCACTCCTGAAATGTACTGATTTATTTAATCCCGGTTTGACTCTGGACTGAATGCACAGGCAGGCCTCACGCTCAGCAGGTTCCAATTACAATGGCTCCACGCGGGGAACACTGACAAGGCAGAACCTCTTTTTCTCCTGGAAGTCATTCTTTCAACAATTATCATCTTCACATGTTAACCCGACCATTCACCTTTCCAACGGCACCACTCACCGATGTAGTTCTTGGCCAGAGAAAGGAAGACCTTTAGCTATGAGGTTTGTTCGTTCCATGTATAATCTCCCTAAAGAAATATGCATCCCTCCCTTGTTCTTGACAGTTTCTGACACTTCAGTTAACTAAGAAAGCCGGCATAACAGGTGCATTAATATACATGTGTTCTTTGACAGCGGTGGGTTCATAAGGGATCTCCTTTTCAGAGGGAACAGCACATCTTGTAGAAAAAAATAATATAACCAGGAAAAAAAAGCAGGGCTCTATTCAAATGTGTGCATATTTTAAATTAATATTTCAATAATCATTTTAAGATTGGATGTGTGAAAACATTAAAAATTAAAATGAGAACAGTTTCCCAGCAATCCCATAACTTTCTGCCTTGGATTTATGCAAATCGCCAAAGTTTGCCAGAGGGTCACTTATGTGATTCCCTCTCAAGTGCAGCACTAAATGTTTGCATTGCTTGTTGATATCTCGTCCTCAGTTAACGTCATAAATCAGTGCTTGTCAGATCAGGGAAGCATATTAACTAGAGTTATTATATTTTGAAATAGTTCGGAGTGTTTTTTATTTTGACAGCTTCCCAGAGAGGGGGAACTCTGTGATGAGTAGCTGCAGATATTTCATACCGGTGAGGAGGCTGCTCATGGCATTACCGTTAAGGGCAACCTTAGTTGGCACGTCGTAATTCTCTCTACAGTTCTTCATTTTAATTCTTGTCACACCATAACGTTATTTACTCCCTGTACCAAGCTATCAGCTGCCAGCCAAGTGCATTTTCATAGAGTTATAGAATTTTAGAAAGGGTACAGGGGACAGACTATATAGGACTATTCATACTATTATGTCTGAATCTTCATTTTCCTGTTGGAGATATTGATGCCTTTTCATTATTGAGGACTTACTATGCTCTGGCCCCAAGAAGCTGTTTAAATCACAACTGACTCATTTGGTTCAAGCGTCCTATTCATTTATTCTTTCTCTATCTCTGTCTTTGTCTCTCTTTCCCTTTTAATGTACTGTTACTTAAAAACATTGCTATTCCAGTCTAAGTGTATTGTTTTCATATTAAACTACTAGAGGCCCAGTGCACGAAAACTGTGCATGGATAGGGTCCCTAGGCCTGGCCAGCAATCGGGACCGATTGGGGCTTTCTTTCTGCTGGTCAGGGCCTCCCCTCCCTGGCTTCCAGCAGTCGGCCAGGGCCTTCCCTCGTTCTGTGCCACCCCTTGGTGGTCAGCACACGTCATAGCGAGCAATTGAACTCCCGGTCAAACTCCCGAGGGGACACTTTGCATATTAGCCTTTTATTTATATAGATAAACATGGAAACATCACAATAGCATTAGTGCAATATTCTATAGGAAGTACTATCTGGATTTACACCAAAAAAAGTGAAGAAAGTTGTATTCATTGATAAAGGGTTATCTGATAGGCTCACATTCACAAAGGGCTGTAAACAGAGCCAATAAAGAATAGAAAACAACATCCTTTCTCTGTAAGAATAATACTAACATCGATTACATCTGAGAGCAGGATGAAGCTTTTGGAAAATATCAACAGCAATACATTGTTAGCTGAGGAAGTCCTGCTGAATGTAAAAAGATGTTGCCATTCGTTAATACTGTAAATAGGTGTTTTTAAATAGAACAGCTACCTGGTTAACCTGAAACTTTGCTGGAGGCAGAAATAACATAAATGAAATTGTCCTATTTTGTGGACATTGTGAGAAGGCAGGGTTCTTTGGAAAAGAGTATAGTGCTGGGAAAATGGAACACAGAAGGAAAAGAGAAAGACTAAATTCGAGATGGATTGACTCCATGAAAGAAGCCATAGGGATGAGCGTCAGGAGCTGAGCAGAGCTGTTAGAACAGGACCCTGTGGACATCACTCATTTGCCAGATTGCCAGGAACTGAACCAGACTCAGCAACATGTGAGCACACGTGCTCATGCGCGCACACGCACACACACAGATGATGACAGAGAAAAGGTGGATGTACAATTTATTTTAATCCTTTGAGAGAGAATTATTTTCAGTAGTTCAGATATCTGAACTATTTTCAGATAGTCCAGAAGCACTACAAGTAGAGTTAGGTGAGGAGTCTTTAAGAAAACAATTACCTCCTCTAAGTTCTTTTCAGCTTCCTTATACCAATAGATTATATCGCAGAGTAATACCTGAACCTAGGTGAAAACATTTTATTCTGCAGTCTTTGAAGTAGTGAAAGCAGAATGATGTTGCTGTAAAGATGTGATTCTTTTTTTAGTCTTTACAAAGCAGGGACAGCAAAATATAGATTTGTGACCTTGACTTTGATTCTGGAAGAGATTTCAAAATATATTATATTGCATGTGTGTATGTGCGTGCTTGTGTGTGTGTACTCAAAAACACTTGAGCTGGAAGAGACAGAAGAAGTGTTTGTTCAGATCTTGTTTGATTTAGTGGTTAGTCATTGGACAGATTAGTAGGAAAATTATATAAACCTTGCATATCTGAATCTGAGCTTAGCATTTAACAAAGGTAGCTTGTGAATAACACGGAGAAATGTGGACAGATTTGTAACAGGTTATATTAGTGTCAAATTTCATTAACTTTAAAAATAGTGGAATACTTTTTTAATATGTCCACATTTTGCCCAAACAAAAACACATGTACAGAGGCAAGGATTTTGCTATCCAAACAAAATTAAGAATCTAACCTCCAGAAGGCATCTAGCGATTGTTGGGTCTGACTCCACATAAAGAGATTGTTGTGTGGGATAAATAGAAATCTCTCCTAATTTCCAGGGGTTAGCATTCTATAGTTCTAGGAATTAATTTAACAGGGAGTGAGATTCATCTTTCTAAGTTTAGAAATCTATACTAATAAAAGGGTAATATGCTAATTAGACCAGCCATCTTCCAGACAAAGCCACAGTGGTGGGGGCCAAGGCGGAGGCAGTTAGGGGTGATCCAGCCAGCAGGGGAGGGCAGTTAGTGATGATCAGGCCGGCGGGGGGTGCCGGGGTCCAACCCCAGCAGGTCCAGGGGTTCCCAAAGGCGTAGACGGAGTCGGCGAAGAAGGAATGACACGGAGACAGCGTTCAGTTGATCAGCAGTCTAGCCAGGATCTCCAGCCAAGTTCTGGTCTCGATCTCCAGAGAGGTTCTGCTTAAGCTCTCCAGCCAGGTTCCGTCCAGGCTCTCCAGCCAGGCTCAGTCACCAGGTTCCAGTCAGGCTCTCCTGCCAATCTCTGCAGTCAGGTTCAGTCCAGGATCCCCTGCCATGCTCTCTCGCCAGGCTCCGCCTCCAGGATCCTCCGGCATGCTCTCTCCAGCAAAGTTCTTCTGTCTCTAGAGAACGTTCTGTGTAGGTTCTGTGCCTAGGCTCTGTCTCTCTTGGTCCTGTCTTCCAAGCCCTGTGTCCTAAGTTCTGTGTCTGAAGTTCTGTCTCTCTGTCTGGTTACATCTGTATTTATACCAGTTGATTCAATCCTATCAATCTCTATTACAAAGGTTAGGGCGTTTCTTATCTCCATTCCAGGGAGTAAAGATTATGTAGCTTAAGCATGATCGTTTGTAGTGATTAACTACCCGCCTGGCACTTAGTTAAGGAGTTTCATCCCCTCCCTGACTTCAGGGAAAAATTCCTACGTGGGGAAACAACCTTTCTCGGAGAGGTGACCTTGGTTAAAACACAGCGCCAAGAAGGTGAGCAAACATATTAAGAACCGTATGCCATATATGCCAGGTCCCTTGAAACAGCAAGGATGGACAGGCTCCCGGCAGGGGGGAGTAGTTATGAGGCGATCAGGCTGGCAGGAGAGCAGTTAGGGGCATTAGGCCATTAGGCAGAGGCAGATAGAGACAATCAGGCAGGTGAGCGGTTAGGAGCCAGTGGTCCCGGATTGCGAGAGGGATGTCTGAAGGCCTTTTTAGGCCTATCCCTATGGGCCTAAACCGGCCATTGGACATCCCCCAAGGGGTCTCGGATTGAAGAAGGGTGCAGGCCGGACTGAGGAACCCCCTACACCCCATGCATGAATTTCCAGCCCCAGGCCTGTAGTGTGTTAATATGCAAAAATATCAGGGATTCTTCTTGTCATTTAACTTCAATTTCTTGAGCTTGGATTTTCCATCTACAAATGAGGAATGTTACCAACTTTTTAGAAAATGAAGTGTGAATTACTCCCTGTAGACCTTTCATTTCACATAGCAGCTGTGATTCAGGGTTGATATTATGGACCTGGAATGGACCAGAGGTTCTAAAATAATGAAGAATTGAGTTGGCTAGGTAAATAAATGGAAAGCAAGTTTTATATAGATCTTATTTTCTGCAAGAGCTGTCCTTGATCAATAGGTTTAAATAACAGCAAACATTTTTCTAAGCACACATTACTACACTTTATGTCTTTGAAAGCTTTATAAGAAGGCAAAATGAAATAAAATGTGTGAAATCCAGATATCAATATCAATACTTAATTTGATTGTAACATGTACCACCACATAACTCACCTTCCATTTATCTGTCTAAAATCAGACTAAGAAATGGGAGGCGTTCTCTTTGTTAAAAGATAAATTGAGAATTTTCAAGAATTTGAGCATCCATTGACTCAAACTGGGAAGTGCCATGCTGAAAGTGGTTAGAAGTGCTCCACCCACAGAAGCTAGGGGAGAGGTTTTTGTGGAAAAGACTAGGAAGCAAAGCAAGGGAATTATTTGATCGACTACAGCTCAAGCAGTTGCCTTATTGGCTTATTGGCTGTTTGTGATTGATTATTCTTAAGTTTCTTTTTTTTTTCAAATTTGAGTGCACTGACTCTGGCTTAGGTTTTTATTTGCTTATGTCATCCAGCAAAGCATTTGAGCCACCTCAGTCCGATGACCTCCTTGTTTAAAGTACTTTAACATTTTAAAGCATGTTTAGTTGTAACTAATTTACAAATGTGAATTATATCAGGGTAAACATTTATATGTCAAGCCACAGTCATATTTATTTCCTTCCCTGCCCTCTATGCCCTCTACAAAGGGCTTTCTGTTAAAACCCATGGCAACATCATGCATACAGAAATTGGGTTTAAATAGGAATATAGTTCTGTGGATTCTGGAGACACTATGCCTAATGTAGAATTCTAGTAACATAGGTTAGCATCTAAGATGAGTAAGTTAATCATCTATAAAATAAGAATGATTATAATAATATCTATTCCAGATTTTAGAATTAAATGAGAATTAAATGAAATAATATAGACGAGTTGGATGGCACCATCTCTGGAACCTAATAAGTAGCTTTTGAATTAAAGTATTTGTGAAGGAACAGCAGTTTTATACAGTGCTAGTAATTTCTCTTTTTATTAGATGATACTGTCAAATTAAAATGTTAAGCCCAGCCAATGTGGCTCAGTGGTTGAGCATAGACTTATGAACCAGGAGGTCATGGTTCGATTCCCGGGTTGTGGGCTCAATCCCCAGTAGGGGGTGTGCAGGAGGTAGCCAATCAATGATTCTATCTCATCATTGATGTTTCTATCTCTCTCTCTATCTCCCTTCCTCTCTGAAATAAATAAAAATATATTTTTTTAAAAGTTAAAGTATGCATGTGCCTCTTTGAGACAATGAGAACAATTCAAAAATACAGGATATGGAACTTACAACAAGCTAATCAAGTATTTTGGTTAATTGATATTTCAACCATAAAAAGTATATTTTTCAAATATGTTATGTAAATACTGTATATATGTGTGTTGGTGATGGGGAGAGAAGGGATGGATGGAGAAAGAATATGCTTATTAATGAAAAATTTTACTACAAAACATATAAGTACATTTTACCTATCAAAATAAGAATTTTAGTCAGTTTGCCCTAAGGGTCAATTTATAGGTACTTGGAACTTTGAAAATATAACCTTGTCATAGATTTGTACTAGGAGTTTCTTTTCAAAGCTGTGGAAGATTCTGAAGAGGAACAGAGAGCAGTGTTTGTACAAGATCATCCCTGTTACTCTGCTGTATATTTGATCTACCAGGATTAAATTGAAGATACGTAAGTTTTAGCCCTGACAGGTTTGGCTCAGTGGCTAGAGTATCAGCCTACGGACTGAAGGGTCCCAGATTCGATTCCAGTCAAGGGCATGTACCTTGGTTGTGGGCACTTGCCCAGTAGGGGGTGTGCAGGAGGCAGTTGATCGATGTTTTTCTCTCATTGATGTTTCTAACTCTCTATCCCTCTCCCTTCCTCTCTGTAAAAAAATCAATAAAATATATTTTTTAAAAATATATGTAAGTTTTAAATGATGGTCATTGTGAGGAAATGTAAGCCCACTCTATCCCACTGTGGATGCCACTTCAATCTCCTGTTAAAAATGTATGCCTCTAGGAGAAACTAAGATGGCGGCATAGATAAACACCGGGAAATTGCTGCCTCCCACAACAATTGAAAAATACATCAAAAAGACAAAACGGACATCATCCAGAACTACAGGAAGGCTGCCTGAGTGTAAATTCTACAACTAGAAGGAAAGAAAAGCACACTGAGAGCCAGAGGAGCTGCGGAAGTAAAGTGCAGAGGTACGGGGGCCCGCGCGCGCGTGGAAAGGGGCTGGCACCTGAGGATGCGGCTGTCTTTTTGAATCCAGAGGGAGTCACAAGCTCCCAACTGCTCTGAACTCCGGTTCCGGGAAGTCTCTGGGGACCCAGGACTCATACAGGGAGAAACTGGACTGCCTGGAAGCGGGCAAACTTGAGGTCGGCTTTCCCTCAGAGGTGCTTGCAGCAATTACCGGGACACTGAGATGCACGACTCCTTAGGGCAGGGCTGAGGATTCGCCATAGCTGCTTGCTCCGCCCTTTGATTCCTTGAGACCCTGCCCCACCCAGGCTGAGGCAGAGGCTTTTGCATATGAATGCCCCGGCCCTTTGCAACCTGATAATTACCTAACTGCAGCTGGGCCAGACAGACCCAGAACTTCCAAAAGAAGGCCCAAGGCCCCACAGCGGCTTGCATTGCTTCACAGCTGAGCCTCATCAGGGCACCTCCAAACTCCAAAAAAGGAAGGGGAATCTGCAGTTCTCTTCGTAACTCCTGCTGTGTAACCTCAGGCAGAGGCTAAATTAGCACCTCCTTAGATCCAAGAGCCACTGTACCCAGTGGTCAGAGGGGGACCATCCAGATCACAACTCCTCAGATCCATAAGGGACACACTCAGGGGGCAGACTCAGTGAGCACCAAAGCCCCACTGAAGCAAGTCTTGCCCCAGAAGGGTGTCTCCAGCACAGAAGTTCTCCCACTGCAGACGCAGCTGATTCTCACTGCCAATTGGCCTGGAGGTCAATTCCTCCCAGTGATCCTACAACAACCAAGGCATAACTACAACAAGACTGTGCACAAAGCCCACAAGGGGGTGCCCCAAGAGTGTCCACCTCAGGTAACTGGGGAGGCTGAGCCACTGGGCCCTACAGGACACCTAGCACACAAAGCCACTCTATCAACTCAGGGAAGCAGCCAAAATGCGGAGACAAAGAAACAGGTCACAAATGGCAGAAATGGAGGAAAGCAAACGACTGGACATAGAGTTCAAGGCCACGTTTATAAGGTTTTTCAAGAATTTTATGGAAACCGCCGATAAATTTAGTGAGTCCCTCAATAAGTATAGTGAGACCCTGGAGGACATGAAAAAGGACCAACTAGAAATTAAGCATACACTGACTGAAATAAAGAATAATTTACAGAGATCCAACAGCAGACAAGAGGATCCCAAGAATCAAGTCAAAGATTTGAAATACAAAGAAACAAAAAATACCCAACCAAAAAACAAAAAAGAAAAGAGATTCCAAAAATATGAAGATAGTATAGGGAGCCTCTGGGACAACTTCAAGCGTACCAAGATCAGAATTATAGGGGTACCAGAAGAAGAGAGAGGGCAAGATACTGAAAACCTATTTGAAGAAATAATGACAGAAAACTTCCCCTACCTGGTGAAAGAAATAGACTTACAAGTCCAGGAAGCGCAGAGAACCCCAAACAAAAGGAATCCAAAGAGGACCACACCAAGTCACATCATCATTAAAATGCCAAGAGCAAAAGACAAAGAGAGTATCTTAAAAGCAGCAAGAGAAAGACAGTCAGTTACCTACAAGGGAGTACCCGTACGACTGTCAGCTGATTTCTCAACAGAAACCATGCAGGCCAGAAGAGAGTGGCAAGAAATATTCAAAGTGATGAATAGCAAGAACCTGCAACCAAGATTACTTTATCCAGCAAAGCTATCTTTTAGAATAGAAGGTCAGATAAAGAGCTTCACGGATAAGAAAAAGCTAAAAGAGTTCATCACCACCAAACCAGCATTATATGAAATGCTGAAAGGTATTCTTTAAGAAGAAGAAGAAGAAAAAGGAACTCTTACCATTTGCCACAGCATGGATGGAACTGGAGAGCGGATAAATACCACATGATCTCACTCATTTGTGGAATATAATGAACAACATAAACTGATGAACAATGACTGATCCAGAGACGGAGAGGCATTGATTGGACTGTTGGGCCTTGGAGGGAAGGTAGGGGAGGGTGGGGGTAAGGGGGAAAGATCAACCAAAGGACTTACATGCAAGGATATAGGCCTAACCAATGGACACGGACAACGGGGGGGTGAGGGCATGAGCGGGGGGGGGGGGTAGAGGGTAACGTGGGGACAAGGACACATATGTAATATCTTAATCAATAAAAAATATATTTTTTAAAAAAATGTATGCCTCTAAAACACAGGCAAGGGAAAAATAATAGAAACATTATAGGATCTGAATATTAACTGATTTAATATCAATCAGAGTCAGCCCTAACTGGTTTGGCTCAGTGGATAGAGCGTCGTCCTGCGGACTGAAAGGTCCCAGGTTCAATTCTGGTCCAGGGCATGTACCTTGGTTGCGGTCACATCCCCAGTAGGAAGTGTGCAGGAAGCAGCTGATTAATGTTTCTCTCTCATCAATGTTTCTAACTCTCTATCTCTCTCCCTTACTCTCTGTAAAAAATCAGTAAAATATATTAAAAAATATATATCAATCAGGCTCAGTATACAAGATCTGCCTCACGGTAGGTAGAAACTAAATGTTAATGGCAATGGATACTTCAGTGTTTCTGTCATCAGATATGCTTGCATTAAAAATTGAAGTAGGTCTATTTAAAAGGGATGCAATAATTTGAGTCCTCAATTCATTTCAGTTTAACATGGTAACATATATCACATCATGCCAGTTATGTTCCCTTCGTTCTTGTCTGTCTTCAGAAGTGTTTTCTTTCATGACCATTTTCTCCAACCTACCTGGTATACCAGATATATAGAAGATTTATATCAGACATATATTCTTTACAACTGTTGGACCCACACAGTCTGGGTTTAAAGTTTGGTAGTGTCACTAGTTGTCTGATTTAATTATAATGGTTCTTTACTCCTAGGATGGGCATGAGGATTAAATGCAAGATGCTCAGAAAAACTCAGATCTCCCTAGGTGTTGCCTATTGTTTTCTGCATCAGATATAATAGTATTTCAAAATACTAGGGGATGTGTCTACTTTCTACAGGAGATTGTGAGCCCCCTGATGGTGAGGAAAATGCTATTACTTATCTGTGTTTCAAGTTTATCCTAGTGTCAAGAAAATAGCAGGGATTAATATTTTGGTGATTATTATACTTAATTTTAAAAGCGTTTTCTTGAATTTAGATATCCTTCTCATAAGTGTTTGTAATGCTGTTGAATTCTCTTTTCATACATCTCAACATTTAAATCTCAAATTCCCTCATATGGGGCAAATCATATATACAGTATTTATTTAAACAACTACTTTACTTGTCCTTCCTGCTGACCCTTGTTAGCATACTCCTCTCTGATATTGTATAGCTTTTCCTTTGCAGCCATTTCTGCTTCATCTCTTGGTTTGGATTTTCCTGTCAGAACAGCAAGAACTTTTAACTCATTTCTCAGTTGCATGTCTGCATCGATACTGTGGTTCAGAGACAACTTTAGTTTTTTTTGTTTTTGTTTTTTTTCAGTTTAATAAAGGTAATGTCGACAAGGAATAAGCAAATGAAAAAAATATATACTAAAGTATAGTTTCCGCTTCTTGACAATGGAGAAAGTATGAAGGAAAACTTAACTAGGAAAAAAAACCCCAAATAACAAAATATCTAAGAAAATTTTATAAGTATTTTTTTCAGAATGAAGTTTTTCTCTAAATGGTATTTAGTGATTTTCTTCTTCCTAATTTATGCATCTCCTTTATTTTATTAAACGAATCTCTAAAAGAATAAAATTAGTGGTCGTTCCTAGGACATATTTCAACTTTCTAATGACATTTGAAATAAATGCAATTTGACTAAGTATGGGTAGCTGCTTTATAAAATAGCTTATATCCTTTCTCAGAATCACTTGGTTTGCACAAGTTAGAGAAGCTATGCAATTAATAATTAAATAGTTCTGTTAGGTTTGTTTTAATGATAATTATATACTTACAAATGCCCTAAGGGTATTTCACTTTTACTGGGGTATTTAAGATGATGCTTATAATTCTTTGGTGATTTGTTTGATATGATTAAGTGAATTTTGACTAAATACATATTTTTAAAATAAAAATTACTTGCAGAATTGATAAATATACTTGGAAACAGAACTAGTTTTACTAATGGGTTTCTATTTAGATTCTAAGTATTCATTAACCAGGAGGTGGCTAATGAGCAGATGTTTAATGAGCAACAAAAATGGATAGGTTTTTTGTTTGTTTTTTTGCTTGTGTAATTCATGCTAACTGAAGGTATGGATGTAGTTGCTGAAACAAACAAACAAAAAAAACACTAAAAGGTATCCAGTTTGATGGCATTTAATGGAAAATGTTCTATTAATAGAATTGAAGATAGTAAGGAAATGCACTGAAATTTCAGAAAAATACTAGTATAATTTTAGAGATAAATCACAGTATACACAAATAACATCAGGAGTTAAAGTTATTGAAACAACTTAAATTAATTCATATTTAATATATTATACGATGTTTTCTTATCTTCTTTTATATCTCATTACCTTGCTAATGGCTATTTTTACTGCTCATTTATTGGAGTAGAATATTCTATGGTTTTTGTTTTGTTTTTCAAATTCTGTATATCCAAGGATTCTTTTATCTTGGGTTTACTTTTACATACCTGAAATTTCTCATATACTGTGTGTGCATCTCTCATAAGATGACCATGAAGACAAAGTATTAAAAAAAGCACTTGAAAATTTTAGTACATTTTATTAGTGAAACATTTGGAAAAATATATTAATTGACTTTGTATTATGTGAAAAGGGGAAATCCTAATCTTCTGATTCCTTTTCTCATGAAACTATTTTTTTAAGTTTCCTCTTTTTGGTCTGTCATTTAGAACTTATTTTCAGAAACAGGGCTCTTAAATCCGGGTCTCCAAAGTGAAAAGTGTTAAAGAAACAAGTTGTTAGGCCTCCACCTTAATATAATTGTTTACTGGTCCATTGATGCAAATTTCTTCCTTTTATGGGCCCTTTAGCACTACATTATACTAATGATCTTCTAATTTTACTGTACTTCCCTATAGTATCACCAAAGCAAAAATCATAGCTTTTCTTTAAAATTTACCTCATGCCTATTGATGAAATCAAATTGTTTTACTTTAACCACTCCCCTCCATCTAAATATGAACCACATTTTGGGAGTCATGGGGTTAAATTAATCATAATTTACCTCTATAGTCACTGTATGGAAATTGTGCAGTGTTAGGTTTCCATTTTGTTTCCTTTATTTTTATGTTTAACTTATCTGCTGATACAACAAAACTGTACAGATTACATACCCTATAATGATCAAATTTGAAAGTAATTTTTCATGTCCATAAAATAACACTACATTAGGCTTCTAATTACATGTTTGATTCTTTTTAATGGATTGGTAATTGATGGCAAAGACCCTTCTGAATTGCCTAATAAAAAGAGCATGAGAACAGGAGTCAGCCTCGGACTTGCACAGCCCTCCTTTGCTCTGCCTGTTGCCATAAGGCATTAATATGCTAAAGTTTCCATTTAATATTGTTGTTACTATTACACAAGATCATGCATTATAAATGGGCTTTTGAAAATGTAAATAGCATGTAAGTGGAGATATTGGGGTAGGAGCATTTGAAGACAACCTGAATTATTCCTCTAGATTATTAAACCACATAGTAATCCTACAAGTGACTGATCAGATGACTACTCAGGTCGGCTAACTAGAACTGACAAAATTTGGATGTTCTATTCAGTTCACATTGAGTACTGTAAAATGCAAAAATGGTTTTATTCCTCATGAATCTATTTTAATATGATCTACTTCTTGATTTGCATTTCATAACTCTCCCAATTTATGACAGAGGTAGGAAAGGTATACATTTTCTTGATGCACCTGAGAAACGACCATTTTAGAATCCATGTACTTTAATTCCACCAACACTGCTTTTAGCAGGAGTTAAGTCAGAGGCTATGTGTCATTCATATGGCTGTTTTTTGGGGGGTTGGGTCGATGTTATGAGTATTAACAGGACCCTAGTATCTCAAGTTGGTCAAAATGAAGAAGATGCATTGGTTCATACTGCTTTCTGTGTTCCTCCTTGAACATTTCTTCTATTTTGTTTTCAGCTCCATGTTATGCTTCACAGTCCAGTGCTTCAGTTTGGGATGTAAAGCATTTTTGTTTCTCCTACTAGAATGATACATATCAAATTTAGACACTGTGACTTATTCATCTTTGGATTCCCCACAGGGCCCATCACTGGTGTAGCCAAAGGCCTGAAAGATGTTTAGTGTCGGTGGTATTACCTTCTGGGTGCCTTACAGTCCTGATCTGGGCAATGAAAATGAAAACAGAACCTAATTCTCTTTATGGTCATAAGAGTTAAATGAGTTCATGAATGCAGTGCCCTGAGTCAGCGCTTGGGACATGTTGGAACTAAAAATGTTAGCTATTGTTAGTATCCTTAGTATTCTTTTGTTGAGGTTATAGGGAACTTGATAGCAGTATTTAAAAGTGAGTTTGGTTCTGGAAATTATGAAATACTAGAGACCCGGTGCACAAATTCATGCACCAGTGGGGTCCCTTGGCCTGGCCTATAGGAACAGGCCAAAAACGGCTCTCTGACATCCCCGAGGGGTCTTGGATTGTGAGAGGGCGCAGGCTAGGACAAAGGACCCCACCAGTGCATGATCAGGGCCGGGGAGGGATGTGGGAGTTTGGCAACAGCGGAGGGCTCCAGGGTGTGTCCCACCTGTCTCACTCAGTCCCAATCAGCCATATCCCAGCAGCAAGCTAACCTATCGGTCAGAGTGTCTGCCCCCTGTTGGTCAGTGCATGTCATAGCGAGCGCTTGAGCAGCCTTAGCATATCATTAGCATATTACATTTTGATTGGTTGAATGGATGACCGGATGACTGGACACTTAGCATATTCAGCTTTTATTATATAGGATTCGGTAACATTTTAAGAGTCTTGATTTCTTTTCATCAAGATAGTGTAAAGTTGACACATTTCAGAACCAGTACTCTAGACCCAACAGCTCTTGGTGTCCACTGTGATGTGTAGTGCAGATGAAAGGGACCTTTGTCCCAGCTGTAGACAGGGATGTCAATAACAGACTTCAGTCTCTTCAGGAATTGCTTCCCCCTAGATGGTCCCATAATTTAGGTCACACCTTTTCCTTGCTTTTGTTCATAGCCATTTTCTAGTTGAGGTGAGACAGAAGGCCAGGCCCTCACTGCTCATCTCAGGGACATTCACTCTTCCTACTGCAGAGCTTTCTGTGGGGTTAGCTGAGGCTGTCATTAGGGGTATTGCAGCTTGACTTCTTCCTCTTCCCAATTCTGCATCCTTCCCTCCCTTTTCACAGCTGTTGATCCCAAGGGCACTTGTTAATACACATTCTACATGCTACAGCACCTCAGAGGCTGTTTCTAGGAAACCCACACGGTGCTATAACTTTTCACATGGTGGATGTTTAATAATTGGGTATCAAATTGAGCTGAACAATGAAATATAACAAACTCCTTTATCAGATCCAAATTATCTGCAACTCAGGTTTCCTAGGCTACATTAGGCTGGAAATAAAATTAGTCATAATAGTTGTTTGGATTCAACATTATAGCTTTGGCTCCTAGCACAATGTCTGACGCCATAATAGAATTTGCATTGTGTGAAACAGCAGGTAGAATGTTTCTGTCACTTTGTAACTGCTATTTCACACCTTCTGTTGTCCACCCCTCCTCTTTCAGGCCAACTTTTTGGGGTCTCAGGAAAGTGTAGGGATATCCTCTTCTCTGTTTCTGCAAGACAGTAATTCCCTGTGTTACCGCTCTCCAACACAAAAGTCTCTAATGTATCAGAAATAGTGGCTCCGGTAATTCATTTCCAAGACCTTATTCCACAGTTATTTTGTTAATGACAAGTTCAGTTCTTCAAAGGAAAGAGAATCATTTAACCATGATCTTAATAAGCGTTATTATTGGGATTCAAATTCATGATGCCTTTTTCTTCAATGCCTTCTGGAGATTTTAGTCCCAGTTCTATTTCAGGTAGGACTTGTAGCATCTTTCTCTCCAGCACCTGGTAAAGATTCTATGGAGCCGATGCCGGACAAGTACCAAAGGGCTTGTCACAACACTGAACCCTGAAAATCACCTCGTCTCTCACACCCATAAACTCTGTTTACCTTACAATGAATTCTTTTTCTAGAAGCCTCTCCGTCCCTTAGGCGAATAGACCTCTGCTGGCCCACTCATTACTCCTGACAACCAGACAAGTTCAGACAGGTTCGTCTCCATGAACCCAGTTTAGGCTCCAGTAGGAGTTCCCGCTGTAATTAGAAAGTAAACGATTGTATAGTGTTCTGCTTACTCTTTTGCTCAAAAGTAAAAATAAAAATAGGTAATATTAGCATTTTAGTGCAGAACTCCTGGCCTTTTAAGGAAATTTAGAAAAAGCAAAGGGTTCAGAAGCCTCAGATAGACAATTTTAAAATTTTGTTTTGCATGTATTTTTTTTTTGCATTTGTGCTTCACTATCATCTTTACCATTTCTCACTCTTTACTCACCCTTTAAGGGTGTTTGTGTTTAATATATTTTATTTCATATAGATAATCATTTTATTGTCCAGAAGTGTGACTTTTATGTT
Organism: Myotis daubentonii; assembly: GCF_963259705.1. Lineage (NCBI taxonomy): Eukaryota > Metazoa > Chordata > Mammalia > Chiroptera > Vespertilionidae > Myotis > Myotis daubentonii. The sequence continues at coordinate 14,943,028 of NC_081842.1, read as the reverse complement.
CTGTTGTGAATACATTGAGAACTAATCATTATAATTCTGGAGAATTAACAAATTCTATTAATAAACTTTATTAAAATTTTAAAATTTACTTCTGAGTATTTATATGATGGTTTTACATTTAAATGTTGAAAGGGGAACTGCATTTGCAGTATAAGAACTTTTTTAGATTCTTCTCTTCTATCCCTAAGGATATAACCCATGATATTGTTTCTGCCTCATAAGTCTTTACAGTTAAACATTTTCTTGGAATGAAATGTCTTAAATGCAGAAATAAAGACATTATTGCGTAGGGTCCATTTTCTTTTATCTTGAGATTCAGAAGAAGAATGTATATCACAAACACCTTAATGGAAAATGAAACAAAAATGTCAACTACAGAAAAGAAATGCATGTATAGCATTTCTTTATCTCACATATTTTAATTTTGGGACAAGCAAACTTCAATACTGGGATATATTTGATATTGTTGGATAAACTGAGACTGGAGGTTAAAACAGAGAAGCCACCAAATTCAAACGATCTCCAAAGCACTTGGACATCAGTTATGTGAGCATCCTGTGAAACTATTCAAATGTTTTTGTGTGGATGAGATTATGCCCACTGGGCAGCTAAAAGGATAGTTTAAAAATAACTGCATCATCTCTAAAAATAACTGAATCATCTTTCTTGATCCAGCAAGATATTATTCAGTAGTTCATAAAGAAGAAAATACATTGACCATCTTTTATTACAAATAGTGATAGTTTTAATGTATTAATAGGATACTTTCTAAGTAGAGGAAAGTGACGGGCAATCTCAAATACTTTGAAAGCAGTTCTGCTTGACCCATTTTCTTAGTCTATGCTCATTAATTTGTTTGAAGTATAATGAACTCTCAGAAGGACAAATAGTTCCTTAGTAATAAGCACAAAAGCATATTACATATTAAAATGGAAAGCACGTGGAGAAATGCTGGTAGAGGTGAGGAGCACCCCACATGGGATCAGACTAGTGACTTCATCAGCCTGTAGCTATAATTTACACTTCCTAAGTCTTAATTTCCTCATTTGTAAAATCACAATAATGATGGAGCCTAACTCACAGACTTAAGAATTGGAAGAGAAAAACATTGTTAATACAGCACCTGGCACATCTGATGCTCAGTAGTTATTAGCTCTTTTCACCATTATTGTTACACTTACACATCCCTAAATGTATATTACACATTTCTATGGGACTCAAAATCCATTAGGATGAATAAAAGATAAAATAGTACACCTGTTCTTAAAGTACCTCATTTTAGCAGTAGCTTTATATCCAATCAAATGTGTTCTCTGCAAGGAATAGATATTCTGACTTAAGCATTTTATTTGCATAGAACCAACTACTGTCTCTACAGAGAAAAAACAACAACAACCAATTAATTAGAAAGCAAGAGCCAGTGTGTATTTATATATTAGAAATGGTACAAAGTACTAAGAGGGATCCTGCTAAAGATCTAAACATAGCCAGAAAGTCATATTCATTCACAAAACTTTCCAATAGTATATACACTTTGATCAATAATGCATGTTGAATATAATTGTGAGGAAAAGTGGTAGAAGCATTGCGGGAATCAATTGAAATTAATGAGTAAATCAATTTTATTTGACTTTTTTCTTTCTGGTGGAATAATTTTATTTTACATTTGTAGGGTTTTGTTTCCCCTTCTTCTAGCTCATTTATCAAATTGCAAAAATTCCTCCAGAGACTCACTAAAAAAAATGGATAATTGTCACTGAAGAGCAAGCAACAAAGGTGTGTGTTGTCTTTATCACAAAAGACCTATTGTTACTCCTAAAAAACAAAACAAAAAACCAACCACAAAGAAAGAAAAACAGATCTTCAAAGCAAGGTTACTTAAATCACTAAATTGTGGCTGCTGTAGGAAGTCACAGTGCATTTTGTATGAAAACATTTTTTTTTTAAATATATTTTATTGATTTTTTACAGAGAGGAAGGGAGAGAGATAGAGAGTTAGAAACATCGATGAGAGAGAAACATCGATCAGCTGCCTCCTGCACATCTCCCACAGGGGATATGCCCGCAACCAAGGTACATGCCCTTGACCGGAATCGAACCCGGGACCCTTCAGTCCGCAGGCCGACGCTCTATCCACTGAGCCAAACCGGTTTCAGCTGTATGAAAACATTTTAAAAATGGAGAATAAACAGTGGTTGATAAGGATATCATGATGCAAAGGTCAAGGGCAGCCTGCAAATTTGCAGACACCCTTAAAGAATTAGAGCTGGTGCCCAGCCAGCCTGGCTCAGTGGTCGAGTGTCGATCTATGAACCAGGAGGTCAGGGTTTGACTCCCTGCCCGGGCACATGCCTGGGTTGAGCCCTTGATCTGCAGTGGGGGGTGTGCAGGAGGCAACCGATCAATGATTGTCTCTCATCATTGATGTTTCTATCTCTCTTTTCCTCTCCCTTCCTCTCTGAAACCAATAAAAATGTATTTAAAAAAATTAGAGCCAGAGTCATGTAACAGTAAGAAAAACAAACTGTTGATTCTTCGTGCTTTTTGTTTCTTCCCAATCTATTTTGTGGGCATTATATATATAGTCTCTTTAATAATAAGCTAGAATAAAATATTTGTTATACATAATCCTACTCATTTGTAAAACACCCTTCAAGGAGTGTTTATTTGTTATATGTTTGCCCCCACCAAAGAAAACCTTAAAGAGCCAAACTTATAATGTTAAATTTATAATAAACTTACAAAAAAGTATTTGTAATATTAAAAGAATGATCCAGGTGTCTGAAACCAGATTTAAAGGCACACTTCTGGACAGAGTTAAAGTACTTTCCTTTTAAGCACTTTAAAATTAACCTTTTGAAAGACTGATGAAATATTATAAGGAATTCGCAGCAGCAGTTACATGAAGGTCAAAAGATTATTGGGAGGAAGAAAAGAGAGCGATTGAAACATGTGCAAAGTAACTCTTGAGATGTAATAAAGAGATACACTTATTTGTTAGTGGGTCAACCAGTTATATATTCTGCTTTCATAGCTTGAAATGGTAATTCAATTTTAAAGATATTATGCATGTAACCCTATTACTCTCAAGGTTTTTAGACTTGAGCAACCCCTACTTTTACTGTCCATGTCTAAACACTCATCTCCCAAAAGTATGTGTTCCCCATCAGGACAAAGTACTTATGCACCCTACAAAATCATTCTGTTTATTACTTGTCATCTCTCATTTGCTCTCTGCTCATAATTTCCTCCCATTCATAACATATTTTATTGGAAATTTCTGCAAGCAGTTGAGAGTCTAACATTTAAGCAAGGCATTTTTAAAGTTATCATTTTTAGCCTGGCCGGTGTGACACGGTAGTTGAGCATTCACCTATGAACCAGGAGGTCACGGTTCGATTCCCTGTTAGGGCACATGCCCGGGTTGTGGGCTCTATCCCCTGTATGGAACATGCAGAAGGCAGCGAATCAATGATTATCTCTCATAATTGATGTTTCTATTTCTCTCTCCCTCTTCTTCCTCTCTGAAATCGATAAACATATATTTAAAATTGCCATTTTTGAAGACTTCCTAAGGATTGCAGATAATTGAATGAAATGACAATGTTGACTAGCTAAAAAGTGGCCTGTTTCCTGGGAGTCCTTACTAGCCATTTCTCTCCTGAGACTCTCATCTTGTTTCTGTTCTCCCTCTCAGATATTAGCCGAACCTATCCAAGACCAGAATCTTCCAACTGCTTTATCTTTTAGACTTCAGCCACTGGAAATAGAAAATATTCCTTCAAAGAATTTTGTGACCCTTATCAAAACAAATCTAATGAACAAAATGAACTGACCAACAAAATAAGACCAGAGCATGCAGGCATGGAATAGATTGACATACCTCCATGTGGGGCTGGGGGAACAAGAAGAGATAAACCAAAGAACTTATATACTTATATGTATAGCCCTTGGACATGGGCAATAGGGTGGTAAAGACCTGGTGGGGGGTGAGTAGGGGCTGGGAGGAAGGGGATAAAGCGGGGGTGGGGGGGGAACGGGAGACTGTTTGTAATACTGTCAACAATAAAAAAATATATAAAAATATTTTTTAAAATTCTGTAGAAAACAGCATAATGCCTAACTCTTCATCAACAACCATCTGCACCAGTGATGAGTAATTCCCAGGGACTCTGGGTGTATTGACTGCACATGCTTAACAAAAGGAATGTACCAAAGTGGCCCCCAGTATCTTCCTCTACCAACATAATCTAGTTTCTGCACTTAGAACTCAAGGAAAAGGGGACAAAAAGAAAGATTAAGTAACAGTTTGTTCTCACTTTCAGTAGTTTAAAGTACAGAAATACTGGGACTGAGTTGCTGAGTGTGTGTGTGTGTATGTGTAGTGTGATGTTATCTCTCTATGTAAAAGCCTAATACGCAAAGTGTCCCCTTGGGAGTTTGACCGGGAGTTTGATTGCTCACTATGACGTGTGCTGACCAACCAGGGAGTGGCATGAAACAAAGGAAGGCCCCGCCTGGCAGCTGGCAACTGGGGAAGGGAGCCTTGGCCAGCACCGGCAGCTGCTAGGGACCCTACCTGTGCATGAATTTTGTGCACTGGGCCTCTAGTTTCATTATATTCATGGATACCTAAAAGTAGTTTTTCCATTTATTATGTTGAGAACACCTTATATTTCTATTCTGTAATTAAACAAAGAATACTTTATTAGGTTGATATATAATAAAGGCATTACCAAGCATTTGTTGATATGCTCAAAGAAAAATAAAGAGAAACGTTTTTGGTTACTGAGTCAGAAGTATGCTATCTCAAGGACATCCTTTGCAAATATTTTGACACATGTTTGTTAGCCATATATTCAGGTATTTGTGGAAGTAGCCTACACTTAATATCACACATAGTTTTTGTTTTTTCTCTTTTAATTTCTCCTTTACATTGACCCATTGGGTCATAATTTTTCATGTGAATACACACAACATTTATTTTTTCTCTTACTGTCAGTTTTTTCAGTATTTGAAAATAGCTTTTCCATTGTTCACTGCATTTCTTACCATAGCTAACAAGTCTTTATGTTAACTTCAGTTTTCATTTATTTATTTACCACATCACACATTGAACTCTTTTTAAGCTTGAAGTGAACTTATATTTGTCAACTTTGTATTATTGTAGTTTTTATCTAATGCATAGTACTTGAAATATAATAGAAATATAGAAGAAATCAGGGAGATTGGGAGATCAAGGCCAGGGAAAGAGCCTTGTACTATGCCAAGGTTCAAAGCTAAATAAGTCGGGTATTTGGGGACATTAATGAGATGTGGTATTGGAGGAAAATAGCATGGGTAGATCATGCTTCAGAATTTCAGAGGATTTGAGTTTGTTACCTTAATTAAAAAAAACACAAAATGAGATATCATCCCACACCTGTCAGAATGCCTATTTAAAATAGAGAATAATTGTTGGCAAGGATGTGGGGAAGTTGGCACTCTTGTACACTGTTGGCAGGAATGCAAAATGGTGCAGCTATTATAGAGGCCAGTATGGAGGTTCCTCTAAACGTTAAAAATAGAACTTTCATGAGATCCAGGATTTTTACCTTTGGGTATTTATGCAAAAAACCTTAAAATCAGGATCACAAAAAGATAGTAGCACACCCATGTTCTTTGTAGCACTAGTCACAAGATGTGGAAACAACCCAAGTGTGCATCCACAGGTGACTGAACAAAGAAAATTTGTGCAGTCTCCATCTCTAAAATAGTGGTTTTTCAACAGGAATGTTTTGTTCCTCAGAAGATGTTGGGCAATGTCTGGAGATATTTTTGGTTATCACAACCGTGTGTGGGTGTGGGGGTGTTACTAGTATCTGTGGATAGAGAGCAAGGATGCAGCTCACCATCCTACATGCACAGCTCTACTGCCATCAATAAAGAATTATCCAGAGCAATACTTCAGTAGTGCCACGGTTGAGACATTCTACTCTAGAAGTTAGAAGGTATTGCAGTATGTTTGTACAGATATGTAAATGTCCAACTTTATGGATTCTGTGTAATTATAATTGACTATGAGAAATATGCTATTCACATGTCTGAACTAATCTGATTATGAGGTGAGGGTTGTTTTCATACATGCTTATGCATATTTGTAAATGAGTGATAATTATAGTATAGACACACTAATAACATTTATTCCATTACTACTGAATATAATAGGATTGCTTGTGCATAATACCCAGTTTAAATTAATAATATTTTGATGGATTTCAACTTAGCTCATTACTGAAAAATAACAAAATGACCATACTGTCAGTGATATTAGTCACCAATTATCAAATTATATTAATTCCTATGCTGGTGTTCAATGATAAGTAAATGTGTTAACTATAGATGCATAATCATATCTCTGTATGTGTGTCTGTGTATCTTATTAGTTTAAATCCTTTGTATTTTGGATCATTTTCTTTATTTTTTTTTTGACTGAAGGTAAAAATGTTGTTTGGTATATGTCGACTTATTTTTCCCTTTTAGTTTTGTGTTCAGATATTTAAAATTTATTCTTTTTTATTATTGACTATATTCCTCATGCCAGACTTTACATCCCCATGACTATTCTATAACTACCAATTTGTAATTCTTAGTCCCTTCTTTTCTTTCACCCAGTCTCCCAAACCCCCATCCCTTTTGGCAACCACCAGCCCAGTTTTGTTTCTATGAGTCTGTTTCAATTTTGTTTGTTTATTTTGTTTTTTAGATTCCACGTATAAGTGAAATCATATGGCATTTATCTTTCTCTGACTTATTTAACTTAGCATCATACCCTCTAGCATAATATTCATGCTGTCTCAAATGGTAAGTTTTCATTCTTTTTATGATCAAGTAATATTCCATTGAATATATGCACTATGGCTTTTTTATTCACTGGTCTATTGATGGGCACTTGGGTTTCTTTCATATCTATGCTATTTAAATAATGCTGCAATGGACATAGAGGTGCATATATTCATCTGAATTAGTGTTTTGGGTTTCTTCAGGTAAATACCCAGAAGTGAGATTGCTAGGTCATAAGTCAGTAAAATTTATTGTTAAGCAGACAATTTTAGGCATCAAAAGATTATCAGAAACAACAGGTTCAAGACATTTGGGAACATTAATAATATTAAATGCTAATTAAAATTATCAATTATGACAAGTTTACATTTATTAATTACATATTAAGCAGAGGTAAAAAAGTGACAATGTTGAGACACCAAGCTATGTCTCTTTTTCAATAATTATTGCTTTATGGGGTAGATGAGTAGTATTGATGTGTATGTGTATAGATGTGTATGTATTTATGTATATACAGATAAATATATATTTTTAGTCTTATTGGAAAAGGGAAAAAGATTTTTCCTGTTTGTTGGAATATTTTAATGTGACAAACTTGAGCATTAGAGCAAGTAGAAGGGGAGAAATGGGAGATTTAAAGTGGAAAGGAACTATTGATGGAGAATGGCCATAATGGAGGGCAAGTCATCCAGTGCCCAAGTAATGAGATTATTATTGGGCAGTAGGCATGCAGCTAGAAGTGCTAAGAGGGAATCCAAGTGAAGATGGCCTTAAAATTAAATTTGTGTGAAGGGGAACCTCCCCAACACAGCTATTTCCAACCTTTTTTTTTTTTTTATCTCAATGCACACATAAACTAATTACTAAAATTCTGTGGCACACCAAAAAATAGACTATATTTTTGGCTGATCTGACAGAAAATAGGTATAATTTTTATTCATTCACACTGGATGGCTACTGCTGTGTTGCCTGCTGGCATTTACTGTTTTTCAATTTGACAGTCTAAGGGAAAAGAGGTCAGGGCCCCTGGCTAAATAATCAGGTATTGCATGTTTTAAAAATTCGTGTAGCACACCGGTTGGAACTTGCTGCTGTAAGGTACTAAATGGAAAGGGGTAAAGAGAGTATAAGGTTTGAAACAATGTGAAGGTTCAGAGTAGTTACTCAGAGCAAAAACACCAGCTGTGCACATAAACCGGAGTCTGAAGCGTCAGCTACCCATGCTCCCATCTGCATCAACTGCAGCCACTCTGATATTTCTGTTCTAAAGGAGTTAAAGGCCGTATGAAATATTAAACAGAGCCTTTCAAAGTGTTCTTGAAAATACAGTCTTAGAGTCATTTGAAATTATGCTGAGCCTTGGCTTGATTAGTTGGCTACCGTTAACAACCACAGTTATAGATACCAAACAGGTGTTTGTTTGTTTGTTTGTTTTTCAATTGTAGGTGCGCTTTTTTTTTCATTTTAAAGGTAAAGAATGAGCCCATTTAGATTTAGATGGATTTTATAGAAATACAAATAGTCTTGATAAGCTTTCATGATTCCTTTCTTATCAACACTAATAAAAGAGAAAAATGGTAATTGGCGTACGAGCTACCCTTTTCATTGGCTAATCAGGGCTATATGCAAATTAACTGCCAACTAAGATTGGCAGTTAACTGCCAACAAGATGGCGGTTAATTTGCATATGTAGGCACAATGCAGGGAGGCGAAAGGGAAAGCAGGAAGAAGCCCCCTGCCACTGACAGTGATCGGAAACCCAGGGGGGAGCTAAGAGCTGGGGGGCAGGGCAAAGGTGGCCCTGGGGTCGCCTTTGCCCTGCCCCCCAGCCATGATCGGAGAATCAGGTGCCTTTTCCGCCCTGGCCAGTGATAGCAGGAAGTAGGGGTGGAGCCAGCGATGGGAGCTGGGCACGGTCGAAGCTGGCAGTCCCAGGAACTAGGGGCCCCTTGCCTGGGCCTAAAGCGGAGCCCACGATCGCGGGGCCGCTGCAGCTGTGGGTCCCCGCTGCCCGGGCCGGACACCTCAGAGGCGTCCTGCAGGGGCAGGGGTGGAGCCCGTGCGATCGCGGCACCCCCCCGCTGCCACTGCAGGTCCCCGCTGCCCAGGCCAGATGCCTAGGCCAGAGGCATCAGGCCTGGGCAAGGGGCCGATCCTGCGATTGGAGGGTGATGGGGGTCAACGCCTGAGGGCTCCCAGTATGTGAGAGGGGGCAGGCTGGGCTGAGGGACACTCCCCCCACACACACACACACCCTGTGCACGAATTTCGTGCACCGGGCCCCTAGTCTGAAATAAAGGAGATAGAATTTTCTACATTAAAGACATAACAAAACACAACCCCTCAATAGATAATCTGAATGGAAACATTTAACTAATCCAGTTATTGTTGCATTAGACAGATGATACTGCTTATGCCTAAATAACACAATCTAAGTTTTGATCCTTTTATTTGGTTTGAAATATATGTTAAGTGTGGCAACATAGTAGAAATTAAATAGTTATTGGGATTGATTGGGTGTTTAAAATAAAAATTTTGTTTGACGTGATTATGCTTTAAAGGTCTATTTATAGTCCCCTATTTGGGTCTGGACTGCTATTATTTAATTCATGTAATGTAATCATTTTTTAAAATAAAATTTTCATAAGTTTTTCAGTACTTGAAAAGTTTGTTCTGTGTTAGAGAAAGATGATTATATATAATGTACAATGAAGAAAATGAAATATTGTTTTGGGTCCTCAAAATATGAGTCACTGCCTGGCCGGCATGGTTCAGTTGTTGAGCATCAACCTATGAACCAGGAGGTCACGATTCGATTTCTGGTCAGGGATTATGCCTGGGTTACAGGCTTGATCCCAAGTGTGCGGTGTGCAGAAGGTAGCCGATCAATGATTCTCTCTCATCATTGATCTTTCTATCTCTCTCTCCCTTCCTCTCTGAGTATATGAGGCACTTACTGTACATACTCAGGATCTTTGCAGTGAGTGTTAATTTTATAATTCATCCTAAAGAAATCTACACTGTGAAAAAGCTCTGAAAGAACATGAACATTAACATAAAATAAGAAATCTAATAGTTTTTTTTTAACCAAAATCCATCTTGCTTAAGCATTTCCTTTCACCTACTGTTAGCAAAACCAGTTCTATAAGACAGGCCACTAGATTTAAAATCTCTGAGAATCAGTGCTAAATCTTTCAATTGCCCAAGTCGAAAAACGACTTATATTTACAGTCTTAGCACAGTGGGAACGATGACATGTATAAATATGAAGTTTAATAAAACATATATAAATTTAAGTGTCAGGGGAGAGAATAATTTCCCAGTAATACATGCCCACCTTAATATGTGTGAGACATAAGAGAATGAAAAAGAAAAAAAAAAACATAGAGATCAAACACCATGCAATACAATGTATTTAATTAACTAATATCAATGCTTTTTATAGTACCTATTAGTGGTATTATTCTAATTAAGATATACTTTTTTTTCAATAGGTTTATTAAGAGCTTATTCATTACAGGGCACATTGTTAAATTCTGGGGGTAAAATAATAATAAAAAAAGAAAGGATTCTTACATCAGTGGAGTTTCTGGTCTGAAATGGAAATGTAGTATTTGCCCAAAGAATTATATTTTGATGACAGCCAGGAAGAAAGATAAGTTCAAGGATATATATGGAGAGATAATAATAGGGACCATTTTCGGTGGGTTAGGCAAGCAGGAAGTGACATGTAATCTGAGACCTGAGCGATGCTAGGAGATTCTGGACTGACCAAACATCTTTCTGGACTGTGCTGTGCAGAAAGCTTCTTAGATATCTTTTCTCCAAAGTTCCTCAACCGCAGAGCTCATTGAAAATCATTCTTATTCTCTTTTATTGATGTATCGATGCATTTCTTCCATTATGGTTTCTTATCATTTATTTCCTTTTTCTCCACGAAACACATTCTGCCTTCCACCTGCAAAGGTTCCCCGGTTGTTTGAGTCATTCTAGGAATTGTAGATTCAGAGTTTTCTGAGAAGTGCAGTTTTTCTGATATTTTTATTGATAATTTCTAGAAATTCCTAGAGACAGTTTCTAGAAATAAGATGCTACATCATGTTCCACAAAACTGAGAAACATGGATCTCGGGTCTCCAGACCTAGTTTTTAGCTCATCGTAACTTTGTATAGTTGTGGGCTGTTAATATGTTTCCCCATATGTTAATCAAATCTGGTAAGAACTTGGTCAATGGAACTTGATTATTCTCCCATCAGTTCTTTTCTAGGATCAAATGTCCTACAAGTAATACAAAATTATAGAAATTACAGCCCAACAGTACTTCTTGAGTTCTATGTAATACAGGTATTAACTTGAAAACCCAAATCATACGGGCCTCGTTTTTTCTGTTTTTTTGTTTTCCAGTTTGATCCCATGACCATCACCCTGCAAGAACTCAAGGTTGACAGCTTCCTTTTATATCTGATCTGGGGATCACAAAAGCCCCCTAAAACAAAAACAAAACCAACAAATCCTTTAAACAATCCACAGTACAAATGTCATAGACTGTGAACATGACAGCATTGCATGAATGCTTTCTATACTCTTCATTTTTGAATAGGTGACACTTCTTGACAGTGTTTGAACTTATGTAAATATCCCTTGTTATTAAAAATGACGGCTTGAAAGGTCATTCCTGTAATCAATACACAGTAGGGATTCCAAAGTCCCAGATCAACGGAACTGGCTATTACTAGGCAATGCAATATTTGTAGTTTAAAATCATTTGAGTTCTAATTATTTCTCAAGGTTGCAAAAGTACTTGATTATTTTAATGGGAATGTGAACGACTAATATATTTATTCTTAGCCATTAAGAAAATGGCTTATATGTAAGGGTTATATGTCAATAAATTTGAGCAAATTAGACAAAGGAGTGTCCTATTTCATTTCAAAGATAATTTTAATTCACTAACTCTTAGCTAGATTAATGCTCCTAATAAAAATTAAGCGCTCCCCCGTGCATGGCATGTGTACCAGATGACCTCATTAAGTAGGTATATGGAGAACAGATGCCTCTATGACCTGTCTCCAGATTTACTGAGGAGGGAGTGTCCTTGTTTTAGTGTCCTGTGATTAGTGAGTGAATTTCAAATGAGGGATACAAGGACGATATTTCCTCATGGGTTGTTCTCTATGCCATTTGGTAAAATTCAAACCATAAACAAGATTCATCTTTTACTGATGAATTTATCATCTTTACAAGTCAATAATGTTTGAAATTATAATCTGATTTTAGTTAATGAATATAGATATTTTTTCATTAGTTTATCCTTCACAGGCAATGGAGATCAGTCTTTAGGTTCCTTTTATGTAAATATTAGCACATTTTAAAGTGACCCCAGATTTGAGTTATTCCACATATAGTATTCATGACTATGAAAACACTGTTTTCCAGAAAATATATATTCCGTTAATCGTACACCTATGGATGAGGACAGCAGGGGGGTGGGGGGTGGTAAGGGCAGAGGGTGGGATGGGAACCCGGTGGAAGGGAGCTATGGGGGGAAAAAAGAGGAACAATTGTAATAATCTGAACAATAAAGATTTATTTTTTAAAAAAGATGTCTAATTCAAACTATTATTTGTTTGTTGTTACTGTGTTGTTGCTTCTGCTGTTATTGGTGGTCTGAGTTTTTATCAGCTAAGGAATAATATAACCGTTAACCTAATACTTGACCTTGTGTTCTGCTACTGATGATGCCTCAACCTACAGGAAAATTCAGTCTATACTAATAAAAGGATAATATGCTAATCAGACCGGATAGATTGGACGTCTTCTGGACGTCCTTCCAGACAAAGCCGTGGTGGCAGGGATCGAGGGAGAGGTGGTTAGGGGCTATCAGGCTGGCAGGGGAGAGTGCTTAGGGGCGATCAGGCAGGCAGGCAGGTGAGCAGGGGTCCCAGATTGGAGAGGGTGCAGGCTGGGCTGAGGGACCCTCCCCCATGCACGAATTTCATGCACCAGGCCTCTAGCATCAGTATAAAGCAACATGGTAAAATTAGTTTTTCTAATGGTGTATTTTAGGTTGTCGGCTTTTATGTTGTTCTGAGTCTTTTACTTAAAAATCCAAAGGAAATTTAGAACCAGTTACATGCTAAAAGTAATGTAGTAAGTAATATAGTAAATATGTTCACATTGAAAGCTATAAGGGATGTATGAAATGAAAGCTAAAAGTTGATAAGTATTTAATGTACGGTGGTCATAGTGTTTCAATGGAAATCCTAAATTATTGATTGAAAAGTACTCATTTGATCTTAGTGTTTTGAGAAAACCACAACATAACTGTAGCATATGTTACAGATACCCAGTCTACTGAGGATGTTACCTAAGTGTGATCTAAATGTTCCTTCTCTATGGAAATCTTTAAAATATATATACATCCAGTTACGTAGGTCTATACACAGTCAGTATGTATAAAGTAAAACTTGGTTATCTATCTTTAAACATGGCATGAGAGAGAGCATAATGACTCAATTAAAAAAGCATTACTGGAAAATATTTTTTTATAGGAAAAGTTAAACTCTTCATAAACATATATCAGGAAGGGACTATATACCATACTTGCACATAAAATATGAGAATAAAGTAAATGAATATTTTGCATGTATATGTTTTTGACATATAGACAAAGAAGTATGGAATATTGACCTTGAGATATGGATACTTGATTATATAAGGATGATGTAATTATCTTAAAAATGAACATTTTTCCAATGATAGTTTACTTGATTCTTCTCAATATGTATGAGAATTTTAGGGAAAAATCAAACCCTGATACTACCATTAATTAAAATACAAAGCATTCTAGACCCTCCTTTGTATCATCATACTTTTCTACAGGCCACTTTGCAAACACTGGTAAACATTTTTTTTTTGGTATAAATCTAAATTTTCTATTTACATTAATTTTATAAAATCACATTAAATTACTTGTAAGAAAAAAAGTTGACTTCTACAAGTCAAACACAATCATGATATATGATAAATAATTAAGGGAAAGTAATATATGTATAAAATAATTCTATACAAAGTTAATTATGTATTTGTATATATTTTGTTTGCATATGTTTGTACAATCATAGGAATTATAGAACATAGCATGTTTACTTGGTAATTTAGTTTATAATAGGGCGCTGGAATTACTAGTTTGTATCTTGGGTAGAGGGTGAGGAGTCATGTCAGGGCACATACAAGAATCAACCAGTGAATGCATAAAGAAGTGGAGCAACAAATTCATGTTTCTCTCTCTTTTCCTTTCTCTCTCTAAAATTAGTTAGAAAATGTTAAAGTTGAAGATATTGACAAAGTAAAATTACACTAAGAAGGAGTGATTTAAGTAGCATTTTCATAATAAATGCTAGCTATAAAATGAAGAAAAGTGTGTATTGTGCAATTGTTTGTCATACTTTTGAAACTGAAAATTTGAAAATAGCTAATCTGACAGGTTTCAATGGAGGTGGAATTATCAGAAACCACACAATCTATATCCTTTCAAAATGTAATATATTGTAAAGGAAAACAGTGGATAGGGAAATAATGATGACTCAAATTTTTCTGGTAACAAAATAGATACAATTATGGAAAATTCAAGGTGTTTTTTTTTCTTTAAACACAAGTCAAGAAATACTTACTGAAACATTTCAGACTCAAAAAAGTTAAAATCACTCCATGGCCCTGAAATCAACGAGGAATGAAAAGCAGAAGGGTCAATAAAACTGTGATGATATCAAATATCATTAAAAAGTTTTAGAAGAGGCCAGATAAGTAAGACTTTCTGCTAATAGGGATGTTACCATAAACAAAAGGATACAGACCTGAAAATGTTTCATTGAAAGTCTCAAATATAGAGATCCTACTTGTATTATTAAAAGAACTAAAATTATTGAATATCTATTATTACTGATTTAAGTTGCATAAATTGTATTGGTATCATATTTATTTTGTATGTTGACTTTTATTTAAGTTTTAAAAATGCAAAATATTTATGAAAGTGCCTTTTAGATTTATTTGTAACATTTTAATGTGGTAAATAGACATAATCTAAAATTTACCATTTCAACTATTTTCGAGTGTACAATTTAGGGTCCATAATTATTCATATTGTTGTACAATCACCATGTTTATCTCCAGAACATTTTCATCTTCTCAAATGGAAATTCTGTACACATTAAAGAATAACTCCCAATTTCCTCCTGCCTCTAGCCCCTGGCAACCACATTCTACTTTCTGTCTCTGTAAATTTTACTTTTGTATATACCTCATGTAAGTAGAATCATATATTTGTCCTTTGTGACTTCCTTATTCACTTAGCTTAATGTCTTTAAAGTTCATGCATGTTTCTTGAGATGAGTAAAACTAATATGTATTGCTAGAAACTAGCTGAGAGATAGCATCTACTTAACATAGCTTGGTTCTCTACAAGGTCACATAGATAGATTTAAAAACCAGGAGACACAATAATTGTATATTAGCTGTGATGGCAAAGAAGTTTAAAAGTAAGATCTCATTTAAGGACAGCCAGACTGGTGTGTCTTAGTAATTGAGCAACTACCTATGAACCCAGGAGGTCATGGTCTGATTCCTCCTCAGGGCACAACCTTAGATTGTGGGCTTGATCCCCAGTAGGGGGCATGCAGGAGGCAGCCAATCAAATGACAGCTTCTGTTCATTTATAATTGGTTCTGCACATGGTTCCTTTGAATCTGTCTTTGTTTGTTAATGCCAAATGCCATCAGGGGCTCAGAGATAAGCCTGGCTGTGATTCAGGGTAGAGAGGTTTAGGTAGACATACATGATAGTTCCATGAATCATCCTGGTGCTGTTCAAGCAAATGGCCACTTTGTCCTAAAGTCAGAGTACCTGGCATAAATAATTGCTCAGGCCTTAAACATATGTTGACTTCTTTATGGAGGTGTTCAGTCTCCCATAATTCAATATAGAAATATAAAATGAGAGAACCTCAATTTTCAAAACATGAAAACTTTCTCTGAAGAGAAACTTAGAAACTTACATTTTAAAAAACAAGGACAGCTTTGTGATGATGTAGCTTAAGAATATGATCATGAAAATCAGCATGTTTAAAAGAAGTCTGATAAAAGTATAATTTGTATTACAAGGGAAATGAACTGAAAACTTTGTTCTATAGTGCTTTTATGGAGATTTTTAAAGCTGACTATGTATTTAACGCAGCACATAATGAAACTTGGGCCCTTGTAATTTACCAAAATAATCAACTTAAACAAAAAGGATGTCCTTAGTTTCTTTTCTGATCCCTTTGAATGCTTTGCGAAGTAATTATTTCAGGCTTATACTGACGAAAATTTGTCAGAAAATTAGAGCCATTTAATTTTTTTTTAACTATTTCCTTTTGTGCACATTTTGCTTTGTCTAGTTTCCTTTATGAAGGATTTTTATAGCTCTGTCGTCAGTTAAGTTTGAGGCGTGATATTCTCTCTATCTTCCTTTGTTTCTTCCCTAACTATAATTCGTTTTAAAACTGGGTCAGCCTACTTTAATTTCATTTTGTTGCTTTTTGAAGATTATTGATTTCAAAATAAAAAAGCTTGCTGACATTCAGTATTACATATGATGCACAAAATAGTTTGCAGCCCTCAACTAAGTATATGTATATGAAAAACTATACTGATTTCTAATTGGCTTTTTTTTTCTTGCCCAGTGAAAAACAATATAATTCTTCTCAAACGGGCTCTTTGTCCTGGAGCAGAAATGAGCAGAATATTTCTTATAAGGCATAACTCCTTTCCCGTCTTCCTCCTTTGATCTGGACAGTGAGAGTCAGAGATTTGAAAGATTGTCCTTTGAAGGGTATGTCAACTTTGAGTGAGGTGACAGCAACCCTGGCCAAATTGTTGAGGCTGATTTCTTTCCATTAGTAGAGCTTGTTTATTATAGAAAAGGAGGGAATGTGTTGCATAGAGTGCTTAGAAACATGAAATTTGGCCTATCTGGTATCGCTCTGTGGTTGAGCGTCAACCCATGAACCCAGAAGTCACTGGTTCAATTCCAAGTCAGGACACATGCCTCAGTTGCAGGCCCAATCCCCGGGCATGCAGGAGGCAGCTGATCAATGATTCTCTCTCATCACTGATATTTATTCTCTCTCTCCATTTTTTTTCTCCCTGAAATCAATAAAAATAAACTTGAAAAAAAAGAAACATGATATTTTGAATTATTTATTCTGTATATAATATCTGTGATCTTGAGCAAGTTACTCAACTTCTCTTCATCTTATATTTTCACTCATGAAAAAAGGAGAAAACTTTATGACAAGATATTTTAGATGAAGTGCTTATCATTGATTAAGTCATTCCATGATTTGCAGCTCAGGATATGATTATTTAAGGTAGATTACATGTAGCATCAGAATTGATTCAGTGTTATACTTCATCCCAGTATCTCCACATGAGATGGTTTAAGCCTAAAAAAAAGAAAACATTTTGCCTCCTGTTATAGATTTTGGGCTTGGATTATTTTTCTCCTTAATAGAATAGGTCCTCAAATCCCTTTGTAAGGTAATTGAAGGATCATGGAGAAGGAATCATTTACTGATCATTGTATAAAAATAAAAACAACTAACCCTTGTTTCTCATTCTTGTTTCTCAATTTCAGATTAATGAGGTTCATTGCATTTTGGGGCTGGAACATGTGAATGATAATGCTATTATGTAATCAATTTGATATAACCTAGCAAGTAATCCAGTACCTTTGATTTCATATTTACAATGCAAATTTTATAAGTAAAAAACTAAAGAGAAGTACAGAATCAAAATTCGGTATATCCTGTAAAGAAGATAAAATACTAGTTCTATCATATTGAAGAAAACAGAAACGCAACATTTTAAGGTAGATTTCAGATGAATATTCACTGACTCCATGGAAAAAGAGTTACAGGTGCATTTCAACTATTTTTATATAAATAGACTATAGGTAAATGTTTTGTGGCACACAGTTTTATTTACTGGCACACCATTTTGCTCATTTAGTTGATATATGGAGGAAATTGTCATGTGATTTTCACAGGCCAAGTTGCACTTAACACTTTAAAATAAGGTATTAGTGAGATGTGACAGTGAATTTTAAAGGTTACTTCAATTAGAGAATTATGAACCAAACTTTGGTTCTAAGATAACAGGAATAGTAGCAGAGTTATTTTAGAATAATCTTACGTAATAATAGACAAACATGTAAATTAACTGTACCTTTGCTACGCTAACCAGCCAATCAGGAGAGTATGCAAATTAACCCAACAAAGATGGCAATTAATTTGCATACACTTGGAAGCTGCGGAGCAAAGACTGAAGGCGGCTCTGGCTGGAGCAGCAAAGACTGAAGGCGGCTCCGGCCGGAGCGAAGGCCTGGGTCCCAGGTGCCGGAGGAAAACCGGTGCCGGCAGCCTGGAGAAGGGAAGTCCTATTGCACGAATCTCTTCATGCAACAGGCCTCTAGTATTAATATAGAAGTCAGTGAACTTTTAATTTGTATCACAACAAACATGGCTCAAAGTTTAAGTAAAATATGTCATCTCACATGTAAGGGAAGTGTATTGTTTTTGTTCATCTATACTAATAAAAGGGTTATATGCTAATTAGACCAGATAGATCGGATGTCTTCAGAATGTCCTTCTGGACAAAGCCATGACGGCGGGGGCCAAGGTAGAGGTGGTTAGGGGCAATCAGGCTGGCAAGGGAGAGCAGTTAGGGGCGATCAGGCAGTCAGGCAGAGGCAGTTAAGGGGGATCAGGCAGGCAGGGAAGTAGTGGCATCAGGCAGGCAGGCAGAGGTGGTTAGGGGTGATCAGGAAGGCAGGCAGGTGAGTGGTTAGGAGCCAGAAGTCCTGGATTGCAAGAGGGATGCCGACTGCTGGTTTAGCGGGAATGGGCCTAAACTAGCAGTCGGACATCCCCTGAGGAGTCCCGAATTGGAGAGGGTGCAGACTGGGCTGAGGGAACCCCGGCCCCCGTGCACAAATTTCATGCACTGGGACTCTAGTATTAACATAAAATAAAAGCGAGGCACAGTATTATTATTGCTAATTTAGGCTCAATATCATTTTTAGGGGAAAATATGGTGTGTGTGTTTGAGTGCTTATGTGTGATTTTTTTTTCTTGTTTTTGTGTGTGTGAATTTGAAGCTTGGGTATATATGTTAATTTATATCATGTGCTGATTATACTAGTTAAATAGATTAATAATTTTATTGTATTAATTATTTTGTCACCCTGACTTTTCTAGATATCGGCAAAAAAGATGAAAGAGTTTGAAATTCAAAAATAACTCACTTTTATTTATTTATTTTTCCCTTTATTGATGAAGGTCTAAAATATAATTTTATTGATTTTAGAGAGGAAGGGAAAGGGAGAGAGAGAGATAGAAACATCAATGATGAGAGAGAATCATTGATCGCCTGCCTCCTGCACACCCCCCACAGGGAACTGAGCCTGCAACCGGGGCATGTGCCCTGACTGAGAATTGAATCATGACCTCGTGGTTCATAGGTCAATGCTCAACTACTGAGCCATGCCAGCTGGGCACAAATAATTCACTTTTTATTGGTAATTTTCCCTTGGCTATAGAAGAAGTAAATAAAGTTGTTTTTATTAATTTAGACATGTGTAAAAGTGGTATTTCTTTTGGGCTTAATTGCATATAATTTATTCTGAATTATTGTTTCATCTTAGAGATGATTTTTGCTTTTCTCTTGAATAGAGAATTTTATTTATTCAGTAGACTTTTAGCAAGCCACTAGTATGAGTGAGAAGTTTTGACAGTATTTGTGGATATTTTAAAGATAGAAATACATCTTTGACCCAAATATATTTATATTCAGAAGGGATGCATCAAACACTGATTGCTTATGATGAGAACTTTGAAGAGGAGAATCAAAATATTGCAGCAAATGGTGAGGAAATGATGACCATGTCTTATCAATTTTGCCCTATGAGTTTTCCATTCACTGTGCACTTTTCTCATTCCAGATCATCGCCATCTCTCTCATGTGGTATTCTTATGGTTTCATTCATTTCACTTTTATTTCTACCCTCTATCAACCTAGTCTATCCCTTGAACTCTCAGCAGAATATTTTCTTAGAAATTCATCTGCTTAAAAATACTGATGGCCTTCCATCTCTTTCACATTAAGACTATCCTCCTTGGCTTACCACACATGTTCCTTCACGATCCAGGCACACTGTGTCTATTACATTTTTCAAACATTTGGTGCTATTCACTATTCCCCATAATAAAAATTCAATTTCTAATGGCATTCATTCTCTGTTCCTTGTGCTTAGAATGCTGGCTGTGCCTGGAAAAATGATGCTTATATTTACAGATGCCACTATAATTTCACCTCAGATTTCCTAAATCTCAGAATTCTGAAGTCAGAATTGATAATCCTATATAATAAAAGCCTAATATGCAATGTGTCCCCTCGGGTGGGAGTTCAACTGGGAGTTCGGCCAGGAGACTGGGAGTTTGACCGCTCACTATGATGTGTGCTGACCACCAGGGGGTGGCAACCAACCTCCTGAGGTGCCTGGGCAGGGGGCTGCAACCTCTCTCCAGCTACCTGGGGGTGGGGGTTACAGGAATGGAGGTGCAGTGAGAATGCGGGGTGTCTGCCAAGCTAGCTCTCAATCTGCCTGCTACCTTCCCCCAGGACGCCAGGGCTCACACGCTGGGGAAGCCCCTGAGCTCATGTGCCGGGCGCCCGCAAGGAGCCCACCTCGCACTCGGATGGCGTCTTGTCTTCTGAGTGAGCAAGGCTGCAGCCGCTGAGACCACAGGGGCTGGTCGGGTTCCCTGTGGGTTTGTGCAGGAGCCAGTCTGGAAGGCCAGCCTGGAGAGAGCATGCTGCCTGCTGGGATTCCGTGTGGTACTGCTGGGCGGCCCAGAGGCCCACGCTGCACCCCAGCCTGCGCCATCCAGCCATGTTCACTGCATCTCTGTGTAGGGACTTGGGCTCCGTGACTCAGGTGGAGAGGGGCGCAATGGGGCCCAGGGTCTTGGATGCTGCCCAGGGCCCAGAGGTCAGCTGGGACCTACCCTTCCATGTCAGATGCTCACGCTTCAATTACTGGCCAGGACTAGGGACCACACCCATGCAGAATTTCGTGCACCAGGCCTCTAGTGCCATTATGAAACATTTATCCTTCACATTTATTACTCTTTGAATTTATTTAATTTATTTAGGTAAATTTCTATCCTCACGATCTGTAAGCTCCTGGCACATAAAGGGCTATATTATTTATTAAGAATTTCCCATGTTTTATGCCTGTTGGAGCTCAAGAAAGATTTGGTGGTGGTAATAAGAAGTCTAGTGTTATATGGATTCAATCTAATATTGTGTTGAAAAGTTGGTCATAATTTCTGATTTTAGAAAAATCTGGATCATCATCTGACTGTTGATATAAGTGGCACTTAACTACTTGATTTCCCAGAATATTTAATTACCGTGATGATAATTACATTTAGTTTGAAAAGTAGCTAGCTCAATAAAAATTGGGTTTTATTAAAGACATTATTAAAAGTGATACTAAATATTACTGCTACTTTTGTTATTATTAATACTACAATTATACCGGATGATACTATAATTAATATTAGCCACAGTGCTTAAATTCGACATTTACCATAGAGGATACTTTTGGATCTTACCTGAGTATTTGATGTCAACTGCAGGCATGCTTGGGCTGATTTTTTATGTTCATCCTATGGCACATATTTCTCACAGGACCTCAGTTTGTTTATCTCCTGCCCTGTGTACCAGCTATACTGGGTGCCTTAGGTTTTCACTAACTTGCCACATCCGTCCTTAGGTCTCTGAATCCCTGCTTCCACTTCCTGAAAAGCTCTTCCACCTTGCCAGGACTTCTATGCAGTTTCAGGATTACATAAGGAGATCAGACTGTAGGCACCTGAAGGCAGCTATGAAGACTCTTAGTATAATGAATAAAGGTTACTTTCTATTGCCATTTTCTTGTTAGTTAACATCAGCTCGTTGCCTTACATCTGAGAGCAGATCTGTTACTCAGTACATGCAGGTTATTGCAGAAATTCATGAGGAAATTAATTGATCATGCAGTTTATGGAAACTATGTAACACCTTCAGATTTAATTTGACGTGCCTAAATGTATTTTAAAGGAAAATATTCAGGGGGTTTTAATATTCAATTGCAGAATAACCTTTCTTATAGGAAAACATCGAAGGCTTTCTCACATGACCCAACGATAACGTGTGAGGACACATTCTTTACATGAGATAGAATGTTTGTAATCAATCAACGCGTTTACTGTAAATAAGAGGAAAAGTGAGAGAAGGTGTAGAAGTTGAAGTGACATGCAATATTACTGATGCTGAACTATCAGAGAGTGCTTTGCATGCTCAGGACATCTGAAAGATTATCTCAAAGCATAATAGAAGCAGCGTTTGGAGATACAGAGGAAAAATGAAAGAAACTTTGCCAAAGCGTGTTCTCTTTTGATACCACAGCTCATTTTGCTGATATGAGAGTCTACTAACAAACCAAGAGATAAGTACAACTACATGCAGCAATTCATTCTATGGAAATACAGCATTGTATGCAAACAGTATACAGCTGTTCAAGTACATGCTATTTCTTATGTGGTCAGAATAGGTTTATCTCATCATCTTTCCCTGCTTCGTGTGTATACTAGAAGCCCAGTGCATGACATTTGTGCACTGGGGGGGGGTCCCTCAGACTGGCCTGCACCCTCTCACAGTCTTGGACCCCTCAGCAACATTCCTCGAGAGGTTCTTAGAGCTATCTTGGGGGTGAGCCCTGCTTCTGGCTGAGCGGCAGCCCCCCTGTGGTAGCGCACTGACCACCAGGGGGCAGCTCCTGCATTAAGCGTCTGCCCCCTGGTGGTCAGTGCACATCCTAGCGACCGGTCATTCCACCGTTTGGCCAATTTGCATATTAGGGTTTTATTGTATAGAATGGCACAAGGCTTGGGTACATACTGTTGACTTTGAGGAGCTGCAAGGAAATGGACCATCAGGGGCAATGCAGGGTGCCTCGGTGTAGCAAATGTCGCTACCTCAGAACCTGTAATTAGATAGATGGAAAGATTTTTAATAACAAGATGTGTAATAGTGGTCAGTTAATTTCACTAGAATAAGTGAACATGGAAGTTTTATTTGTGTTAAATCTTCACACTTTATGCTCCAAGAAGTTTCCAGTTCAAATGCATGGGTGTGTATAATTTTCTTCCTATTCTTAGTCTTTATAATTTTTTGGTGTGCTTATGTCGTATTGATTTTTTTCAAATTTAAATGATTCCCCTGACTTTTTAAATGCGTAAATTAATTTATTCTTTTTTTATAATGGCATTTACCATTTTGTGGATCTAACGTTATAATATGTATTCCTGGAAAAATGACAATAATTACATAAGAATTTCAGTTGTCTCTTTATAGTATGTGTTACTGCCTTTCCTCTTAAAACCTTTCATGATAAACACTAGCATTAAAAAGAAAATTTTAACCTCACCAGCATGGCTCGGTGGATGAGTGTTGACCTATGAACTGGGAGGTCATGGTTCGATTCCAAGTCAGGGCACATGCCTGGGTTGTAGGCTTGATCCCCAATGTGGGGCATGCAGAAGGCAGCCAATCAATGATTTTCTCTCATCGTTGATGTTTCTATCTCTCTCTCCCTCTCCCTTCCTCTCTGAAATCAATAAAAATATCTTTTAAAAAAAAGAAAATTTCAGGTTTGAAAGGATTCGAAACATACTTTTCCCATTCTGTTGAGGATTTGTTACGCTTCTCTTTTCTTTGTGCCTTCAGACTCCCTCTGCCCTCCTCTGGGCCATGTTCTTGTCCCAAACACTGACTTGTATTGTAGTCAGTTGGGATCAGCCAGTGAGGAGTCTTAAGAGACTGAAGAGGAGTAGGAATGAGGATTTATTCCCATGATTTCCTTCTTGAGACTGTGTCCTATTCTAATGTTACTGTTCCCCTACAGGCCCCCTCGTCCACACAAGTATCTTTTCTCGTGGACTCTGATAAGCTCTTCTCCCATTGGTCCCTCGTACCAACTGGTAGCAACAGTTTCTATGCTGCAGGTCCTGGTCTTTGAACCCTCCATGATGGTTCCCCCACATATCACACACAACTTTGTAATTAGTCTCTTTGTAAATAAGCTGTGATCTTAATTGGAGTGTACCATCTGTGTCCTGTGGGGTCCTCAGGGAGATTCAACATTCTGGGTAGCACAGACAGGACTGGGAATCTAGTGAGACAGGAAGTTGAGAGATTATTGCATAAGGTAACAAGAATGCATCTCATTTGGATCCTAGTCTTAGAATTGAGAAGAGTCTAATGTTTGGCTTTGGCAAGCCAAACTGATGAAGTTGGTGGTTTGGCATTATTGGTGACATATTTGATTTTGTGTGTGATCAACTATTGTGTGAGCACAAAAGGACTCAATCTAAAAGATGTCAGGAATTAATCCTGTCATTGAATTCATTCTTGCTATTTGAGTATCACCTTTCAAATACATGTAAGCTCTCTAAGTGTGTCTTGAAATAAAAAGCTTCTCACTTTTTGGTATGTTGAAATGCTGTAAAGTATTATGGAACTATAATCTTATTATAGCAAGAATGTGACACGTTGTTAAATAATAATAAAGTGCCTTTACTTTGTACTATCATATGGAATTAGTAGCTTTCAAATAGTTACACATGATCCAGATTATCAATCAATAAAAATATTAAGAAAGTGCATTTCCTAGATCACTTCAGGAGCATTGCATCCTTTTTAAGTCAAGCAAGTAACAACACAAATTTAAATATTGCGGAGCTGGAGTAATAGACAGTAGGTTATGTCAAATTGTAATTCACATTGCATTATTTAAGGTACTAATATCCAGGATATCAAATAAAGTAATCTTCAAGCACTATATTTGAATTATATGTAATTGCATTTATGGGCTGTGCATTTGCAACAAAAAAGTTATGTTGGGAATTCTTCCCATTTTAATAATTAATGAAAAACGGAATGTCTGTGTGGTTACCTCAGATTTCCACACAACAGGGCAACTCTGAAATGTGAACCAACCACCATGATCAATTATGTTGCATATAAATTTTGGATAGTCTTGCATTGCAGAGTTTCATTTTGTGATTATTTTTTTCTCTTAGGATCAGTCTTTGGGAGTGTCTTTATTGAGAAATAATTGACGTATTAACATTGTGTGCGTTTAAGGTGTACAATGTGTTGACTTGATGCATTTATAAATTTCAATATGATTACCGCCATAGCATTAGCTAACACCTCTCTCTTGTCACATAATTATCAATTCTTTTTTTGTGGTGATAGCAATTAAGATATAGACTGTTAGCAACTTCAAAGTTTATTACACAGTAATGTTGACTATAATCACTACGGTGTGCATTAGATCTTTAGGATTTATTTATGACTGCAACTGTCAGTGTTTGGTGAAACTCTTTACTGAGCATATCTGTTTATAGCCAAAGAGATTCATAGGTAGAGATTTTATACTTCAGGACTCATCATTTTACAATTTGGGTAGCTTGCCATACTATGGCTTGATCCCCATTAGGGGGTGTGCAGGAGACAGCTGATCAATGATTCTCTCTCATCATTGATGTTTCTATTTCCCTCTCCCTTCCTCTTTGAAACCATTAAAATACATTTTTTTTTAAAAAAAGAAAAACAATGCTTCTATGTTCCCTTCCATATATATGCTTGTCTTGCTGTTCAACCATTTCAGTGCTGTCTCAAATGTCTTTTTTTCAGTGAGGCTATCTCTAATGAAAGCCAGAAAATTATAGCCCCCCGCCCCCCATGCTCACCCCAACACCCACTCTTTCAATGACTTTTCTCAGGCATAATCACCACCATGAGAATTCTGTAAGTTGTTCTATTTATTTGTTTATTTCCTGTCTCTCACCTCTATATCATTAATTCTTTTTGTTTTTTCCTGCAAAAAGCTTTATTGTTTCATTTGGCCCAGTGCATGGGAAAGGGCTTCTGGGTGGTTAAAAGAATGGCTGGTAGTTTCGGGAAGAGGCTCAGGCAAAAGCCAGAGACACCAGGGGATGCAGAGGGGCCCCTCAAAAGCCTCTGGGTTCCACAGGCTCCTAGTCGTGCTTGAGGCTGAGCCCTTCCAAGAGATACTCACC
This sequence comes from Myotis daubentonii, assembly GCF_963259705.1. Classification (NCBI taxonomy): domain Eukaryota; kingdom Metazoa; phylum Chordata; class Mammalia; order Chiroptera; family Vespertilionidae; genus Myotis; species Myotis daubentonii. The sequence continues at coordinate 14,916,978 of NC_081842.1, read as the reverse complement.
CAGCCCAGCCTGGGGGCCGCAGCCTGCGGAGGTGAGTCAGGTGTTGCCCATCTTCTTGGTGAGTTTCACCTCCTCACCCCGGAAGTGGTCCTCCAGGAAGTCACAGAGCTGAGGGTCTGGGGGTAGAACCCAGGGCCTGCAGCTCCAAAGGGCCTGGGCCAGGTTCCTCTCCAAGGCCAGGGCGGCTTCCATGGGCCCTGAGTTTTGCCCACTCACCTTGGGAGGCTTCAGCACGTCCTGGCAGGGAATGCGGCCATCATGCTGGCTTTGCAACTTTAAGAGAAGCTCAAAGCCCTAGCATTTCTCCACCAGCTCATGGAAGAAGTGGCCCACGCCCTCCAGAGCCACATCTTCATGATCACAATAGAAGCCCAGAGAGAGGTAGGTGTGGGAGGCCCGCAGAATCGGTGGGGCGGGTGGGGGTGGGGGGCACAGGCGGTTGGCCACAGCCTCCACCTCGATGGAATTATTCTGATGAATTTGGGAGCTCACAGTTGTTTGGCAATAAGTAGTTAAGGTAGAAAAAAATGGTGTGTTGGATGGTTCCCGAGGTGGTTCTGAAGGTGGTGACTGGATAAGACACAGGAGGGTGGCTGGAGGCTGGGAGAAGGGGCGTCCCTGGGTCTGTTCCGTCCAAACACTGTTGAAGCAGGAGACAGATCTGGGACCCCGAGGGCACTGCTAGATCATTAATTCTTTGTAAGAAGGTGCTTTTGATCTTTTGTTCATGCTGTATCCCCAACCTGAGTACCATGCTTGACAAATGCATAGTAGGTTTGTAATAGTACTAGTAAGTGCAGCATGAACAGATTATATGCTTGCTTAAGAATTATGTGGCATTACTCTCTTATCTGTAGGCTTGTTTATTTTATTTGTTTCATAGTGGTATACAACTGAAGGTGATTTTATTATAAGCGTATATTGCAGGTATAACTTATGATTCGAGTCTTCTTATTCTATAGGTTTTCAGATACACTATATACATGTGTGTTATTTACTCCTCTGCCATTCTGGAAATTTTACAACTGTATTACCTTATTTCCAAGTGTGCCTATCACATAATATCTTTAATGAAGGGCAGACATAATATCGTCTTTAATAATTTTTTATTGTTAGTGGTAACCATTATCAATTCTATTCTAAATTGAATAATTGAGCGATGGTATATGACTTGGTTTAAAAAAATGCAACTTAAAATAAAATAGAAAAATCTCACACTGTATAATGAAAAAATACAGTTATTCTTAGATGTTTCCTCCCCCCAAATCAGAATGACAGTGCAAATAATCTTATACAACTGTTCCTTGAAACATTTTACATTTTACAGAGAATAATAAATATGATTCCAAGTACTACTCAGTTATCATTTTAAGAAAGAGATTTGAAACTTTGATACTTTCTCAAGTACACTTGTTAGCCACATAATTATCTGACACTGAAATACGTTACTCTGGATAGAATATCTTAAGGTATAGAGTGCAATTTATTACTATAATTATGTCTTAATGTTCAAGAAATAATTTTTAAAAGGCCCTTTCCCTTAATTTTTTATAAAATGCTGTGAGGATGCACACAGGAGCATCTTGAAAGCTACTATTCATTTATGTCCTCTCCATTTATTAGGGAACTGGTTGTAGGTACCTCTGGTTTTAATATATAAAAGATAGTCACTCAATAAATATTTGATAAACAATGACTAATATAAAATGATTTTATGTTGGACATATTTATTAGTGTACAGAACTGGTAAGTTCTTGCACTGAGTTCTTAGTGCATGATGGGAACTTGCTTATGATGAAGAGGGTAGTTGGCGCTCTGTATAAAAAATACAATGTGAGCCCTAGCGGGTTTGCCTCAGTGGATAGAGCGTCAGCCTGTGAACTGAAAGGTCCCAGGTTTGATTCTGGTCAAGAGCACATGCCTGGGTTGTGGGCTCGATCCCCAGTAGGGAGGCTTGCAGGAGGCAGCCGATCAATGATTCTCTCTCATCATTGATGTTTCTATCTCTCTCTCTCTCTCTCTCTCCCTCTTCCTTCCTCTCTGAAATCAATAAAAATATATTAAAAAAACACAATATGAAGTTGATTAGGAGGCCTGTTAACTTAGAGTTAATTAAAATGTATTTGCAGCATTGCCAAGTGTTTCTATTGTGGGAGACAAAAAAATTAAAGGGAGGGCAATTTTGAATGAGCAATTAATCTACTTTAATGACTTAGAGACATTAATTTCTTATAACTTTTTAATTGACTTTCAATTTAAATATTTAAAATAATTTGAAATATTTATTTACCCTTATGTACTACAAAATATATGGCTAAGCTAGAAGAATTTACTGGAATGAAAATTTAATTAATGTTACTTTAAATTTAATAGAAATATCCATTAGCATGTGTATGTTTTAAAATTTCATAAATAATGGCCCCTCATAGTTGCCACCTACTTTGGTGCTAGGAGAAGATACAAAAATGAGAAGCATGTCTCACAATACTAATAGAGATGTAGGTTAAATGAGCATCTAGTTAGTTACCATGATTTTTATATTTTAAAGTGGAAAACAAAATATGAGATCAAAGAAGTAACACAAATTGAGAAATCTGGGATAAGAACTTGACCTCTTTGCATCTTACCTGAGCCATGTACATACATGTAATATATAATTCAATATTGTAGATTCTCCAAAGACATTGAACTGAAACATAACTCAATGGTTATATATAGAAGATAATACTCTATTTTATATCCTTGAATAGGCATGTTCTTTTTTAAAATATATTTTATTGATTTTTTCAGAGAGGAAGGGAGAAGGATAGAGAGTTAGAAACATCGATGAAAGAGAAACATCCATCAAGCTGCCTCCTGCACACTCCCTACTGGGTATGTGCCCACAACCAAGGTACATGCCCTTGACTGGAATCGAACCTGGGACCCTTGAGTCCGCAGGCCGATGCTCTATCCGCTGAGCCAAACTGGTTAGGGCGGCATGTTCTTAGAGTGTCATTTATTAAGTACAGTTTTTTTTTAAAAAAAACATTTATATAAAATACTAAAACACAAACTATAATGTCAGTTACAAATATTCCACAGAATTATTGTAGCAGTGAGTTGAATATCAATGACTTGACATTGACTGTATCTTTCATAACTTTTTAATAACTTTCAATAACTCTGTCAAGTCCAAAGGTATCATAAAATACAGGGATTACAGGAAGATCAGGAAGATATTGGTTATTTTGGGAAAATCAATTCATAGGGATAATGAATGGGGTCAAGGTTTAAATGAAGTGGTGATCAAGAGCAGGCTTAGGGTATACATACCAAGAAGGCTGAGTGAGATTCTTCCAGCTGCCTCATGACTTATTACTTTGTCTCTTCACCCGTTCGTCTGGATTAGCATACCTCTTCTTTTGAGAACTGCCTCTCTATCATCTCTAGTTAGAGGATCAAATGACAGATGCCGTTGTACATTGTCACCAGTACTGAAATGGACAAGTGCTCTAAGCTTACCCAGTCTTCGGTAAAGATCTCTCCAAGTGGAGATGGCGGGAAGAGCCAATTCTTCTTTGAATTATGGACTAATAGGATATGAATATGAAAGGCTCTGTAGTCACCCTTTCAAGGGAAACCAAGAAAAAGGATAATAAAATTACTGATAGCATACAGGTCATCCCTGTCCCATTAATACTCACCTTCACCCCACCTTTTCCATGATGTGATAACATTAGCTAATAATTCTTACTTAGACTGAAACTAGATTCATTCTTTAATATTCAGCCAGATTCCTGACTAATGCATCTTCTATAGCAAGAGCATCTCTTACAAGTGCAGTTTGAGGCTAGAATATATAATTTGGATGGGCTGTACTGAACCCCAGTTTACAGTATTGGGGAAAAGGAAACAAACATAATAAGAAATTGGAATGTAAACGTTGAAGGATGCTAGAAAAAATCTAGTTCAGTGTCCATTATTATGAATAATGAAACAAAAAGGCCCACAGTATTTTATTTTTAATGAGATGGCCCAGCTCATTCAATTAATGAATCATATTGAATCCCAGATTTGGAATCCCATGACTTTTCATAGAAAGCTGCTCCTTTCAGAACTCTGTCTTGCTCTAGTAGGAGCCTGCAATCAAGTTAAAAGAAGACATGCATGTTCAGGATTTGCCTTCTACTTAGGTCTCAGTCCACCAAGGTCTGTCATGTTTATTTCTTGAACATACCTTGCTTATCTTCTAACCAAGACCCAGGAGGTGATTGTTCAATATGTTGATTCATGTGTCTCTTTGCTTCCAGCCTCACATTCAGGCTTTTTTTTTTCAATGTTCTTTCCCCTTCGGTTTTGGTCTGGGACACATTGAATGATCTTTCTAATAACTGAAATGAATATGGTGTTTTGTTTTGAACTTATCACGTGTATTACAAGGTATCTTTCTGCAAAGATGGTAGGTGCAGCATTATTTGAAAGCTTATGTATAGATACAGCAACATGTTTAAAGACAATTCTCAGAGGGTAGATTAGCTATAAAGATTTAAGAAAATTCAAATTAAACAGTTCAAATTAGCAAAATTTCCACAGGGACATTAATTATAATCGTTGAATAATGAAGGATATTGGTGCATATTAGAGGCCTAATTGTTGACTTCTGAAAGAGTTTTAAGTTTATCTGAACATCGATATTCACCATTAAAAAGGAATTAGCTCATTAGCTTTTTAATATATAAATTTATGAATTAACAGTTGAGTAGTTCAATATGACCTCTTTGATGAAGTAGACTGTTGTCTTGTATGTCTTGAGAAATATCAAGTCAATTCAGGTTATATCTGTGTTTTAGAAAGTAAGTATGTGCCAGTTCAAAAATGAGATTGCACCTTAATTGTTAAAGAATGTAAATCAACAAGTAGATTTTTTGAAAGCCTGTGTGCTCCCGTTTAATCTTTTCATTTGAGGATTATCTATCTGTTCCTGACAGAGCTAACTTCGTCTTTAAAATTTGTACAGAAAGGAAAAAGAACATAGAATGTGTAGACAAGAAGTGTATTCCAAAAACCAACGGAAGAAAAAATAAGGTGAAGATAAATAAGTTCTTTAAGGGAGAAAGGCTGATAATTACCTATTTGAATTTCTACGAAGAATGACGATATTGTGTATTTGTGCATATGTAAGTAAAAGCAATGGAACATGAGTGTTCCAAAGAACAGTATCAGTAAAAAGGTAGTAGGGAACACCTGAGCATCACCTATGAAAGAAAATCATGATGTTGGTTTTCATCTTTTGTGTCAGATGTCATACAAGTATCAGCTTTGCCATAGTATTTTTCAGAGAGCTGTGACCTATTTACCTTTGCATTATATATATTGCTAAGCTAGCACAGTATCTGACATAGAGTGGAACCCATTAAGGATTAGCTGTTGAATATTCCACTTTCCCATCAGAAATTCACAGATGTATTTTTTTAAAAAAATAAATGGGACGTGAGAGACGAGAGGGGAGAAACTAATGAGGCAGATAGGTATCAAAGGCAATACAAGCAGAACATCTGTTTATGAGAAACAGAGAAGTACTTAACTGTCCAGTGCGGACATCCTTGGAGATTCTTCATTTCCCTTTGCATTTTGTCTTTGTCTTACCAAAAACCCTTTACTTACTACTGTTAATTTATTTAATGCATTAGATGACAGTGCCACACGTTCTTATCAGCAAAGGTACTTGCCAAGTTTTTCCAATTTTCTTTATCTCAGACAGCATAGATACGAAGATGGCTTTAAATGTTTTAATTCACTTCTTTTTAAATCCCCACATGCACAGTGTGAATATGTTTTTATATTTCATTGGATTCAACATTAATGATGATTTGAAGTGCATGTAGTCTGTCTCCTCTTTGCATGGCATTACAGGATCATAAAAAAGCAAGTGCAGCCCTAACCAGTTTGGCTCAGCGGATAGAGCGTCGGCCTGTGGACTGAAGGGTCCCAGGTTCGATTCCAGTCAAGGGCATGTACCTTGATTGCAGGTTCCCTCTTGGCTCGGGCCCTAGTCAGGGCGCCTGGGGAAGGCAACCAATGGATGTATTTCTCTCACATCAATATTTCTCTCTGTCATTCCTGGTCTCTTCCACTCTCTCTCTAAAATCAGTGGGAAAACATCCTCAGGTGAGGATTTTAAAAAAAATTAAGTACAAGCTGAGATTATGTGAACAATCAATGGAAAAATCAAGATTGTTTCATGATATTTAACATTTTTTGTCAAAACATTAATTCATCTCTTATCCTTGTCCATAATTACAAGGACATAGAAAATAGTAAAACTAATATTTATTTATTGCACTGCTTAAAGCATGAGCCATATGGTGAATTAAAGTATTTCTTTTTTGTAAAATACTTATCCAAAGTTGTTTGAACAGTGCTTTCTTTTCTTTGTATTATTTTTTTAATTTAATTTTATTGTTTTAAGTATTACAAATAGTAGTACATGTTTCCTTTTTTTCCCCATTGACTTTTCCCTGGCTTCCCCTACCCCCCAGCACATGCCCTCACCCCCCATCCCCCCACCCCCCAGTGTCTTGCATCCATTATTTATGCTTATATGTATGCATACAAGTCCTTTGGTTGATCTCTTACCCCGCCCCCGGCCCAACTCTCCCCTGCCTTCCGCTATAGTTTGACAGTCTGTTTGATGCTTCTTTGCCTCTGTATCTGTTTTTGTTCATCAGTTTATAATGTTCTCTATATTCCACAGATGAGTGAGATCATCTGATATTTATCTTTCTCTGATTGGCTTATTTCACTTAGCACAATGCTCTTCAGTTCATCAATTTTGTTGCAAATGGTAAGAATTCCTTTTTTACTGCAGCATAGTATTCCATTGTATAGATGTACCACAGTTTTCTAATCCACTCATCTGCTGATGGGCACTTAGGCTGTTTCCAAATCTTAGCTATTGTAAATTGTGCTGCTATGAACCTAAGGGTGCTTATATCCTTTCTGATTGGTGTTTCTGTTTTCTTGGGACATATTCCTAGAAATGGTATTACTGGGTCAAATGGAAGATGGTTTGTATCCTAAGCCAGCATCTTATCTGTGCCTTGGTGGAATGTCATATTTCTTTTTTTTTTTTAAATATATTTTATTGAGTTTTTACAGAGAGGGAGAGAGATAGAGAGTTAGAAACATCGATGAGAGAGAAACATCGATTAGCTGCCTCCTGCACATCTCCCACTGGGGATGTGCCCGCAACCCAAGTACATGCCCTTGACCGGAATCGAACCTGAGACCCTTCAGTCCGCAGGCCGACGCTCTATCCACTGAGCCAAACCGGATTTGGCAAATGTCATATTTCTTTCGAAGTTGGGATCAGCTTCCAAATTTTATTCTCTTTCAATATTATAAAATATCTGCAAAAGTTCCCTTAATGTGAAGTTTTTGTTGGTGTTACTTTCTCTGGAATATCTTCCTCCTTCCTGTCAAAATCAGTTTCTCCATTTGTGTTGTTTTATGCATTAAATAAGTTCCTCTGGAGTCATATAGAAAGCCTTTTCAAATATAAAGCAGTAGTTTCACCTTTCCCAATCAGTTATTTCCTCTGTAATCCCATTTACCTTTTGCTTGAATTTTACCTTCAGCATTATCACTTTTATTTTCTCCCCTAATACTTCATTTTTCTTACCCATTTTTTGTTAAATATCCAATGAGTTTATCACCAAGAGACAAGGAGGTGATACAGCCATGAGCTTTGCAGTCTGTGCATGAACTAAATAGAATCACTGTGACCAGTCTGATAGACTAAGAAAACAGTGGCATGATTGGTCATTGATCACGATAAGCATATGGTATTTACATAATAATTTTTCTACTGATCAGCTAGAAGCCATGTTTTTACCCAATGCTGTTATAGCCAGTATTCCATGGTAACAGTATGCCCTGAACCATGTGTGGGAGCTGATATTATTTAACTAAACTGGGGTAACCAAAATTCATGCTCCTTAGAACTGTGTAAAACAAGGCTATCTGTATATTTATGACTTGGTATAAATATTGATTATTTTATTGTGTAGCCATATATGTACAATTATTTAATTTTTAGCAGATGTCAATTATAACCTCTTGTATTTTACTATTTTATGTTGCATGTAGCTTGCCATCGATGGTCTTACTTATACTGCACTGACTTGGACACGTAGTGGGTGTCTGTTGAGTGAGCAGTAAAAAGCCTATCTGGCTGATGTTTCAAGCACACCCAGGCCAGCGTCTGCCAATGTCTGCAAGACAGAATCTGTGGCTTTGTCAGTCTAGTCCAGAGACTCCGTTATGCCAGAACACTCATTGTTTACCAGGCCTTCAGGGGTAATTCATTCCAACCCAAAGAGCAAAAAAAAAAAGCAATTATATGCTAAAAACGAATTTTGAATTGATAATCACAAATATAACCATTAATGAGATGCAACTGTCACTATGGGTTTTAAGAGGTTCTTGCCCTGATAGGAATCTCAACACTGCTTTCAATTGATCAGGCTACAGAGAGCTAGAATTAGAGGTCTCTGCCTTCAAAGAGAAAGTGAGTACAGGTTCTCATTGACTCAACTTTGAAAGGGAGTATGACTAATACCTAAAAGCACTTATTCTAGGTCAGTGTATCTCAATATGGTAGCCATTAGCCCCATAGGGCTAGTGAGCACTGGAAGTGTGGTTAGCTCAAAATTGAGACATGTTAAAGTATAAAATACAGGTTGAGTTTTGAAGACTATAATGAAAAAAAATGTTAAAATATCATTATAGTTGTATTGATCATACGTTGAAATAATGTTATTTGGCTATATTAGTTTAAATAAAACATATTCTTAATCATAATCTGACCCATTTCTTTTTAATTTTTCAGCATGGTTACAGAAAAGTTAAAATTGCTTTATGTGACTCACACTGTACTGATAGGTATCACTGCTCCAGAGCCATAATGCCTAGGTTCAAATCCCAGCTTCAGAGTTTACATGCTGTGTGACACTGGAATTGACACTGAACCTCTCTGTTCCTCAGTTCCCTTCTCTGTTAAATGGAGAAAATAACAGTTTTTAAAACATACGGAAAAGTTATATTTAAATAAGTTAATACATGTTAAGTACTTAGATACTTGACCGAGGTTTAGTTAAGCACTATATGTGAGTTGTGATTGAGTGTTGATCAGTATTGGAAATGCACTGAATTTATTTTTCACTTAAACTCATTTTGTATTTTTGTTTTCTTACAATCAGCATTATATACTCTTTCCAGGCATGTTGCTGTATAATTGGGTCAGATTACACTTTTTTTACATCAGCCATAGCAAGACATGTTTTCCTAGGAATACACACAGGACTATTGATGGAGAGTTGAAACACAGGTCAATGTCATCACTAAGGTGTTTATATTTCATCACAAACATATTTATACACTATATCTTTTTGGTTTACTTCTGTAAGTGGCTAGGGTGTGCATGTGTCTTAATTATTGTTACTCTTTACTAAATTGTAGCTTTTTCCTTACCTTGTGGCCAAGAAATGAGCAAACCATTTTGTTATTGAATATAAAAATAATTTAATATTTACAGTGACTATAAAGTTAAAGTGTAATATAAAATATGAATGGAATTTTATATACAAGAATTAATATTGAATACTAGTATGTGATTCTGGGATTTTTATTACAGAAATAAGTAGCTACAGGTTACAGGTTCATTGACTGATGAATTTAAATTTTAGATATATTTTTAATTTGGAAATTATTTCTAAATGTAGTTCTTTTAGATATCTGTAATGTAATTTTGCGTTTCTTCAGCATAAGTGATGAGCTATATATGTTTTCTTCTTGGTGCTTTATTTAATGAGTAGTATTTCTATAACGGCAATAATCATAATCCAAAATAGCTGTTCATCAAAATACAGCCTTCCATTTATATGACTCTAGTGTTTTTATACTCTTCTAATTTTCCCAGTGTTCTGGGCTTTTGATATGGTCATTAACAACATATTATTCATATTTAAGCACATTCATCTTTCATTATGATCAATGAGAACATGAGATTTTAGTAGAATTTAGTTTGAAATATTTACATCCTGATGTTATTGCTTTCTCTTGTAAAGTTATCTTTCTATCCTATTTTCCTTTCCATTATATGGTTATTTAATATATCTGTTAATAGCAGATGATACATTTTGAAAGTTTTCTTAAAGTCTAACAACTTTATGAATTGAATTGGAATGTATTGTGACAGTAATAACCTCAAAGTATTGTAGTAGGTTTGTTAAGCATGACCTCCCCTGCCTGAATTTGTGTTGCCTATAATTAATCAAATCATACCTTACCAGGTGTTCCTTTGCCATGCTCCCTAAATACGTTTCCATGAGTATAATGCTACAGCAGATGTTAACATTTGTCACTCTTGATTCATCTTCTGTTGTTCATTTTATAATACATTATGTGATGCAAGATCCATTTAATGAACTGATGATACTCCTTCAATAAAACAATAGATTGTTTATTCCAGTTGAACTAGTTATTATAACTCAAATTTATAAAAGTAATTTAATCTCAACCATATCCTTAAACTCTATAGTTTTGTAGTCAACAGGTATGTGGGAAATAATTATTGTAAAATACAGTCTATTTCAAGTTTTAAAAGGCCATTTTACAATTTTTTCAACTTTCTTGTTTTTAATGCGGACAAAGGAAATGAGAGTGTCTGTAGTAACATTTATCCAAATGGAGAGGTGTTATAATCAATCCCAGGAGGAACATATTTTATCACTGAACTATGTACAGTAATGAGATTTGCAGGTAATGGGAAATTATGACAATTATAGCAAATCTTAAAACATGCCTAATTCTAAAAGTAAAGAAAATAATTTAAGATAATTTATCATCGGCTAGACAGATGGCACTATGATATATGCAATCAATCTTTAATATTGTTATAGATTATTGTTATTTGGCTTTACAGCATGAAAACAATTATGAACACAGAAAACAATATCCCCTTTTCTTGGTGATTTTAAATAGAACACAAAATATTTGTCTGTTTAAAACTGTTATCTTGAGCAGGTGAAAATGATGGATTTAAAAAATGTGCCCTTAAAAGATTTTTAAAGCACACAAAATATTTCTGACACTAAGTTTATTACTGCAGAATACTTATTGTCTTTTAAATTGTATTTTTATAAAGATGTAATTAATGATATATTGGGTAATTAAATGCTCTGCTCTAAATATGAGCTAAAGGGAATTTGTTTATAAAAATGCTTATAATTTTAAATGTTCTGATATCTCCATTTTTTATTGATTTCTCATGTATGTGCAAGAGACAATAATTACTTTATTAATGGAATGCACAATATTAAGAATTACTCAGTAGATAACTTTAGTGATTGTAACCATAACTGTTATGTTTTTTGCTAAGCCCAACAGAGATCTTTTTGTCTGTGATATTTGCCTCACAAGAACATAACACCACACAATTACTCAGATAGTAACAGTTGTAATTTATAAAAATTTATACTCATATTTTGACATTTATTGGAATTATGTAATATGTTTAAGTCTAGTGTGTTCAAATGACAAAGAACAACTAAATACTAGTAACCTGTTTTAGATTTCCCTCTTCCTATGGCAATGTGTAGTTTAATATCTCTCAGGTATACAAATCTAAGTCATTATTAATATAACAAAAATGGCTTGATTTCTACAATATGAACTTTTAGAGTTTGATTTTATAAAATTAATGTACACATTGTATTATACAGTTACCTAATGTGAATTTCTAGTACTTTTTGAAAAATGCTTATCTCATTTAACTTTATCTCATTTGACCTTAGAATTGTGCAAATATGTGTTAGTTTTCCTTAAAATAAATTTGCAAAGGAAAACATACCTCTAAGCTGAACAGATAATAGATGTTGATCGAACATGAGAAAATAAATATAAAAATGTAACAAACACATAATCATAGCTAATTATGAAACAGAAGCTGTTTTATTTCGCTTGTGTTTTTGCTTCTGTGATTATGATTACATAGATACTACTTTTTACTTTTGGAAGCAGGCGCAATGCATACTACCCGACTTAAATTGACACATGGATGTTCTCGAAGAATCAAGGTAGACACAACATAATTAACTGGCTTTCTGCCTCTGGGGTTTGACTGCCCATGTTGTTTACCAGCTGTTAGACTCTGGACAAGTCACTAAACCTCTCCATGCTTCAGTTTTCTAATCAGAAAAATTATTATAACATATATAGTATGTGGTGTGATGAGGATTAAACAGAATAGCATGAAGTACATAGTAAGCACTAAATCATTATGTACTAGAGGCCCCATGCACAAAATTCGGGCAAGAGTAGGTTTTCCTTTCCCCGGCTGCCGGCACCAGCTTCCCTCTGGCACCTGGGACCTGGGCTTCCCTTGCACCCCCGGCTTCATCCAGAAGGTCGTCCGGAAGGACATCCGGTCTAATTAGCATATTACACTTTTATTATTATAGGTTATTATTCTGATTATAGATACTCATAATGTAAAGTTTTCTTTTTATTCAAATCTCTAATTCTGACTTAGGATAAAACCTGGTACAATTATTGGGCAGGTAAAAGAAAAGTTATCCATGATTCACTAGCTAATAATAATGTGTAATGTACTTAAATGTAATCGTTTTCCAAAAAAGGTTTTTTCTGACTTTTGAGGTAAGAAGAACAACAAAAACAACAGGAAATGAGAGATGAATTTAGGTTTCTGCTCAAACAATAAATGAACAAAAGAAAGAAAATTAATTAAAAATCATTAGTTTTGTGACCCCCCCCCCTTTTAATTTTTTTAAATTTACACAAGGCTGCTACCTGAAAGCACAGCTTTGACAATTATTAGTGGTGTTCACCAAACATTTTCAGCTCTCACCTCTTTGGATATGTGCTAGGATTTTATTTGCTTGCCTCTGAAGTCAGGCCTTGAATGTTACAAGCTTTGGCCATTGTCACTTTTTTGGTGTACTGCTCTGATTGTTGAAGCACCAGTCAAGGTGAAGGTTCCACCATTCTAGACTCTGTGTGACTGTGATGAGAGCGCCCCCTGCTGACCATCAGTGGAGATGAAGCAAAAGCAAAACATAAACCCTTGTTTTAAAATATGACTTTGAGATTGTAGGTAACTACAACATAGCCTAAACTCTCCTGAGTGTCACAATATTTATAAAGATTTTGAATCATTGCCTGTATTTATTTTTACTTTTAAAATTATAAGAAGTACATACTATAATGTAATCCCATATAATAATATAAAACTTTTCATTAGAAACACTACCTATAAATTTCAATTTATAAGGTTGTGGACCATGACAGTTTAATTTACTCTAATTTTTTACTACTTCAAAATATAGTACTTGTCAGGTGGTAGTTTCTATACAGTAGGGTTCTGGTATAGTACAGAAAGTGTTAAGTACAGTAGCATGATTCAGGGAGTTGAATTGGGCATTTGATTAGATTATTTGGCACTTTACCCATGGATGTGAATCACAACAATTACAATCCAAGTTAATGAAATTTAAGAATTTTTAAGTGCCAAGGATGTAAAAAGCACTGTAATAAATTGGGGGTGTGTGTGAAAATGAAACTACTTAAAATGAGGTATCAATGATGATTTTCTAAACTAATGGTGCTGAGTTATAAAAATTCCAGTGGAAAATATCATTAATGTGTTATAAAGCAGTTTGAAGAAGTTTTCCTGTAACTCAACTTGTTTTTGGTTTGGGGATTTATTTAAAATGAGAGAAAGAAAGAAAAAAGAGACAAAAAGGGAGAGAAGAGAAAGGAAGGCATCATTTTATGTTGTTGTTTTCCTGAAAGGTATTGATTAAGACAAAAATGGGAAAAATCATATATAATTATGTAATATATCCTCATATTTTATCATACTTTTGTGATTTTGCCACTTTATATAATTGTGTCATAGTTTTAAATCCCATCCTCTAATGCATGCATTCTTGTCTAGTGTTTTTATCAAAGGATTCATTCTTGTGAATCAACAAGGCATAGACCCAGACTGAAGAGAGCTTTCATCGTTTTTAAGAAAGTGACGCTGGCTTACAGTCTCCCAGGAAACTCAAAAACTCAGCAGCTGTAGAAAGTCCAAGTTTGACAAAACAGCTATTATTGGGGGTAAAATCTTCCAAAGAAGCACTCCCTGCAATGTCACCTTATTTTAAAATTTAACATAAGAAATCCTACTGTATTTATGGTTAGCCATTTGTTGCAAGAAGGAAAAAAATGAACAAAACCCAGATTTGTACACTTTCATTTTTTGATCTGTGCGGCCCTGCAATTAAACTCAATAAAGTTAACAAAACGCTGATTATTTGAAGGGAATTTTCATCAAGTAAACACTGAAAAAAACACACCACAAACCCAGTAAGCACAAACAGAATAATTAAAGGGGCAGTACAATAGAAATTAATTAAGAAAACTGTATTACATCTAGGAGAAATATGTATTTCAAAATATAAAAATAAAAATTAACAATACATGAAATAACCAATTTCTCTCCATGAAATAAGAACTTGAGCTAAATGAGCTTCACGGTTGTTATCAAGAGAAAAACATTCTATGATACTTTTTTAAAATGATATTTTATAAGTGTCTGGCATGCTCAATTTGCTGGTTATGTTCTCTTGTGGATGCTAACCGCAGTATAGAGGAAGACTGCTCTTAGAAATATATGCCTCTGTTTTACATTACTATTCTGCTCTGGTAGATGGCCATGTGTATTTGCTTTAATGGGAAAATTAAGTTTTTGCAATTAGCTGAACACTGCCTAGTGTGTCATTTGTGGCGGGGGGGAGAGAAAGAGAAAGGAAGGGAAGAAGGAAGGAAGGGAAGGAAGGAAGGAAGGAAGGAAGGAAGGAAGGAAGGAAGGAAGGAAGGAAGGAAGGAAGGAAGGCAGGAAGGAAGGAACGAAGGAAGGAAGGAAGGAAGGAAGGAAGGAAGGAAGGAAGGAAGGAAGGAAGGAAGGAAGTTAGTTCAGCAATTATGAATAGTTCTGGGTAGTGGATTAGGAAGTGATTTTTAATTACTTCAGATTTTTTTCTCTATTTAGGGGCTCTTTTTGCCAGCATGCTGTTTTTAATATTTTTGCAGACTTTCTTTTTTTAGAGAAGTTTTAGTTCAGAATAATATTGAGAAAAAGATAGAGATTTCCCATATACCCCACCTCACACATGCATAGTCTCCCTCATTGTCAACGTCCCCACTGGAGTGGCACATTTATTACAATGGATGAACCTAGATTGTCACAACATTATAACCCAATGTCAGTAGTTTACCTTAGGGTTCACTTTTGGTGTTGTACATCCTATGGGTTTGGACAAATCTATAATGTTATACGTCCATATAAAACATCATACAAAGTGTTTTTACTACCCTAGCAATCCTGTGCTCTGCTTACTCATCCCAGCCTCCCCCCATCCTTGGCAATCACTGATCTTTATGCTGCCTCTGATTGTCTTCTTTCACTTCATAATGTTCATTACACTTCCTCTATGATTTTTCCTGGCTTGACAGCTCAACTCTTTTTAGGATATCTGGTTGCTTCCAAGTTTTGGCAATTATAGATGAAGCTGCAAGTTTTTATGTGGACATAAGTTTTCAACCCCTTTGGATAAATACCAAGGAGTTCAATTGCTGGACTGGATGGTAAGAGTATGGTTTAGTTCTTTAATAAACTGCCAAAATGTTTTCTAAAGTGGCTGCACCATTTTGCCTTCCCACCAGCAATGAATAAGAAGAGGTTCTTTTTGCAAGCATGCTGTTTATCTCATGAGTCTCATTAGCATTTGGTGCTGTCAGTGTTCTGGAGTTTGACCATTTTAATAGGTGTGTGGTGGTATCTCATTGTTTTAATTTGCTCTTTTCTGGTGATATCTGGTGTGGTACATCTTTTCAGATGCTTATTTGCCATCGCTAGATCTTCCTTGGTGAAATATCTGTTAAGGTGTTCGGCTCGCCTTTTTGTTGGGGTACTAATTTCCTTATTGTTGACATGTAAATGTTTTTTGTATAGTTTGCAAATAGTACTTTATCAAATGTGTTATTTTAAAAATATTTTTTACCAGTCTATAGATTTTCTTCTCATTCTCTTGACAGTGCCTTTGGCAGAACAGAAGTTTTAATGTTAATGAAGTCCAGCTTATCAATTCTTTTTGTGGATCTTGCGTTAGATTTTATTTTATTTATCTAATTTAATTTTACAAATAAAAATAATCCAAAACTATTAAAAAACTGTAAAATATAGAAAAATTTACTGAAGTAAACATTATTTAAAATCTTACCTATATTCTGGTTAAGGCACATGCCTGGGTTGTAGCCTTGGTCTCCAGTGGGGGGCATGCAGGAGGCAGCCGATCAATGATTCTCTCTCCTCATTGATGTTTCTATCTCTATCTCCCTCTCTCTTCCTCTCTGAAATCAATAAAAATATATTTTAAAAGAATCTTACCTATATTGTTATTTTCTTTTAAAACAAATAACAATAAAGTAATTTGATTGCATTAATCATTTTATCCATTCAGTTATTTATAGTGATAATTTACATTCTCATCAGTCTATTTCTATTTACATATTTATGTCTTTATAAAACTTTTCACTTATTGTTTTAAACAAAGCAGAAGAAAAAGATCATAGGAGTAATAAGGAAAATTAAAACAGGATTGATCATTTAGGAGAAAATACTACATCAGTACATGTAGTTAAAATTAATAAAGATATATCGACTATAAATTTATTAAAGACATTAAATTCTCTGGTTTTCATGTAAATTATAGGCCATTCACAAATGTTTTATTAAGATTGCTAAAATGATGTTTCCATCCTGAGTCAATATTTGAAAAACAATTTAGTTGGATTAAAAACTATTTCTCAAAAATTAGTTTCAAATTGGATTTTAGTTTATTCAAAATCTGAGGTAGTAGTACTAAGAGAATCTTATCCATTACAAGGCAGCTTTATAATTTCTGCTTTAGTGAGTGACTAGGAATTCAGAAGTAATTTCTGCTTTCCATGTTTAACCAATACTAATCTATCTTATTTAGGGTATATTTGAGGTGTTAAAATACATGACAATATCTGCCATGTCATAGTGTGTTACTTTTGTAATTACTAGTTTCATTTGTGCTTCATATGCAGTGTTTCACTTTATCCTTACCACAAGTGAGGTAACTTGGATTAGTGACTTTCTTTAGAGAAATAAGACAACTGAGGCTCAGAGACGTTACATGTCTTGCCCAGCATTACAAGTCTAATAAGTAGTAGAGCAAGAAAATTACTCGAGAGCCCACAGTGAAATAAGGTCTCCAAAAAGTAAATTGGGTTGTTCTCCCCGCCCCCTCCAAGGCTTATATAGTTATCATGCAGCTTCCAAAAAGTCTCATTTGATTTTATTATTGACTAGGACAGGAACTTCTCTCTGAAAAATGTCTTCCTCCCCTTCAGTTTCCCAGCCTACATTTTTTCTCTCTGCATTACTGAAATTACTTTAGTAACTATCTCAGTTGCTATATTTTCTATTTAATTCCTGTTTGGAGATCACTTGTTTCATTAATTTAATTGAAGAATAACTTCAGGTAAGTCCTAATATATTCTACTAGAGGTCCATTGCAGGAGGATTCCTGCAAGAATAGGACTTCCTCGGGTCAATCGCACCACCAAGCCCCGCCCACCCAGGACCACACACAGGGGTCCCGCGGGGTTTATGCGGCTCATTCTCTCCACCAAGCCCCTCTGCCCAGGGCCACTCACAGGGGTCCCGGCTGGGGATGGGGCTTAGGCAGCAACAGGGGCCCAGATGGCGGCTCTCACTGGCCCGCCCTGCCTGCAGTATGCAAATTAGCCGCCATCTTTGTTGGCGGTTAATTTGCATATTGTGCTGATTAGCCGATGGGAGGTGTAGCGAAGGTATGGTCAATTACCATGTTTGTCTATTATTAGGGTTTACTGCATGTAAACAGTGAAGGCAGGACTGTAGTCCTAAAGGCACTTAGGAAAGTACTTGGGGATAGAAGACATTTTACAGAATTCATTAAACAGGAAGATAGAGCAGCTTCTAGTCAAGTACATTCATTATTGACCATCTGGGCCTTATCTCTTCACCAGGACCCAGTGGCCATGCTAGGAACTGACCCTGCTTCAACCTCATGTCATTGCTAAGATTTAAAACACATTATCGGAATAAGAATAATTGTGTATTTATCTTCTTTAATCTGATCACCTAATATTAATTCATAATATACTGATTGGATATAATCAAATATTTTCCTACAATTTATTAATATTTTAACAAATATTTGAATGTTCCCAATATATATTATGACTAAATTGCACATGGAAAGTGGAAATCTATTTCCCCTAGTAAAGTGCCTGTGGTCTACTGTAATTTATTAATCATTTAAATCCCATATTTTAATTTTGCTCATTTTTTTGTTTATATTGTCTCAGAAATTATCTTATGTTTGTAAAGCTAAATTGTCCAACTGAATCATAATCAAACGATTTTAAAAGGTAATTTTCATAAGTTCTTGATTTTTTCCCCCCAATAATCACTTACTAAAATACACTGTGTTCCAGGCTTTCAGGCTTCGTGAGGAATTCAGCAAAGTAAAGCTATATTTTCAGACAACTGACTTTCTCTCACAGTTTAATTTCTGTTGTGAAATAGCAATCTAGAATACATTGGGCCATCGATGGTGCTTTTAATTTTGAAGCTACACAGAAGCTGTCACACTGCCATCCAGTTGGTTGTCAAATGGGTGTGCTAATTGAAAAGCTCCGGCTATGAAATTAAGTGTTGCAATCCCATCAAGCCGCGATAAGAACTCTGTCTAAAACATGGATTTTTTAAGGTGAATAGAATGATCAAATTATAAGACTGGGCCACAATTTGAAAATCCTCCAGTAAATGGATTTTAAATTTCTCACTTGTTATAAAGACTACATAGAATTTGCAATAAGAACATTTCTACCTGGATCTAAAATTCTCATGGCAGAGCTCATGCAATTTCTCCTTGCTTTTTGTTGGACTTAGGGGGCTATCTAGTTAAAAAAAAAATTATTAAATTTCAAGAAGCTGTAATCAAACTCAGAAACCATATACTATTGTTCTCCATATCAGATCATACATTAAAAAAACAAACACAACACAAAGAAAACACAAAAACAACACAGGATAAATCATCCTCACTTATTTACTAACTCTCAGATATCACCAAAGGTTGTGCTTGGGGTGAGAGTCCAATGTCTTTGACTTTAGTTATGGTAATGGTTTCTAGTGTTGTTGTTTTTCTCTAGAGCCTAAATAATTGTGAAGAAAATATATGTGCAAAGGGTCACTGCTACTATAAAAAGATAATCAATGATACTTTTTTCCAGGTACTGAAATATACATTTAGATTTATTTGAAAACATCTTTGATATTTATTTTTATTAAATAAGGAAAGAAAAAACAATTTGCCTTTATAATGCTTTTCTAAGGATAAGCCTGGTATAAGTGGGATAGATATGATTTAGGCTTAATAATATGAACGGCCAGTTAAGTAAGTTTTGGCACTCACTGGAAACTCTGGAAAAGAGTGATTCAAATATTTTTGGTACATTGTTTCATCTATAGACACACATATCCTAGATATTTTAACATAAAAGTTTACTAATACATGAGTTAACTTTCATATGATAAAAGGGAACATTTCCCTGAAAATTACAATAACTATTTTTCTATCACTAGTACATTTCATTTTAGTGTTACTTGAAATAAAAAAAAAATGGTTGTTAAAGTTCAGTGAAATGCCTTTCCATTTTATTTACTAGAGGCCTGGTGCACGACATTCGTGCACTTGGGGGAGTCCCTCAGCTCGGCCTGCGCCCTTTAGCAGTCTGGAAGCCCTCGAGGGATGTCCGACTGACAACTTAGGCCCGCTACCCCCCCCCCACCCTGGGGTAGCGGGCCTAAGCTGTCAGTCTGACATCCTTAGTGCTGCTGCAGAGGCAGGCCGCTATGCTCGCCAGCTGTCAGCCAGGCTTGTGGCTGAGTGGTGCTCCCCTTGTGGGAGCGCACTGACCACCAGGGGGCAGCTCCTGTGCTGAGTGTCTGCACTCTGGTGGTCAGTGCACACCATAGTAACTGGTCGTTCCACCGTTTGGTCGCATTGCATATTACCCTTTTATTATATAGGCTCTATGTATGTATGTATGTATGTATGTATGTATGTATGTATTTACTAGGGGCCCGGTGCACGAAATTCGTGCACTGGGTGTGTGTGGGGAGGGGAGTGTCCCTCAGCCCAGCCTGCCCCCTCTCACATACTGGGAGCCCTCAGGCGTTGACCCCCATCACCCTCCAATTGCAGGATCGGCCCCTTGCCCAGGCCTGATGCCTCGGCCAGAGGCGTAGACCCCCATCACCCTCCGATCGCCTGATCGGCCCCTTGCCCAGGCCTGACGCCTCCGCCAGAGGTGTCAGGCTTGGACAGGGGACTCCCATCTCCCCCCGATCACTGGCTCTGGCCCCCGCCCAGGCCTGAGGCCTCTGGCCCAGGAATCATGCCTGGGCAGGGGACCCCCATCTCCCTCTGATCGCTTGCTCCACCCCCCGCCCAAGCCTGACGCCTCTGACTCTGGCTTCAGGCCTGGGCAAGGGGACCATCATATCCCCCCAATCCCCGGCTCCGCCCCCCACCCAGGCCTGATGCCTCGGCCAGAGGAGTTGACCCTCATCACCCTCCGATCACCAATCACCGGATCGGCCCCTTGACCAAGCCTGAGGCCTCCGGCAGAGGTGTCAGGCCTGGGCAGGGGACCCCCAGCTCCCCGTGGTTGCAGGCTCCGCCCCTGCCCAGGCCTAACGCCTCTGGCTGAGGCGTCTGGCCCGGGCAGCGGGGACCCGCAGCTGCAGCGGCCCCGCGATCATGGGCTCCGCTTTAGGCCCAGGCAAGGGACCCCTAGCTCCCGGGACTGCCAGCTT
This sequence comes from Myotis daubentonii, assembly GCF_963259705.1. Lineage (NCBI taxonomy): Eukaryota > Metazoa > Chordata > Mammalia > Chiroptera > Vespertilionidae > Myotis > Myotis daubentonii. The sequence goes on along the minus strand of NC_081842.1, from coordinate 14,895,968 downwards.
CGACCGTGCCCAGCTCCCATCGCTGGCTCCACCCCTACTTCCTGCTATCACTGGCCAGGGCGGCAAAGGCGCCTGATTCTCCAATCATGGCTGGGGGGCAGGGCAAAGGCGGCCCCAGCTCTTAGCTCCCCCTGGGTTTCCGATCACTGTCAGTGGCAGGGGGCTTCTTCCTGCTTTCCCTTTCGCCTCCCTGCATTGTGCCTACATATGCAAATTAACTACCATCTTGTTGGCAGTTAACTGCCAATCATAGTTGGCAGTTAATTTGCATATAGCCCTGATTAGCCAATGAAAAGGGTATCGTCGTACGCCAATTACCATTTTTCTCTTTTATTAGATAGAATTTATTTATTTATTTCTGTGTAGTTGTAAGACTTTGGCAACTTGTTGAACTTCTAAAAGGTTATTTAAGCTTGAATTTTCTTCTAAATATATCCTGTTTGGTGATTCAATCATACTGTTATTTTTCATTCATGTTAAACTCCCTGTGGACAGAAACCGTATCTAGTTCATCTCTTTATTTCCTGTTAATGAAATATTTGGCATTTAGCAACATCGTACTTAATATTCAGAGAGAAGAACCTTACACAGGGTATATATTTCCTGCCTACAATTCAAATTAATTGTGAAATATCACACATACACAATAATTCTTTAATTCAGGTAGGTAATGAAAAAATAAATTCCTATATGTTTTATTAACTATGAAAATTAGATTAGCACACTAAATTTTTGTGAATCTGGACTTTTTGTGAAAGTACCAGAGAATGACTTCTCTGAGTTATTTTTTGAAACATTCTATTCTGTGATTTTAATAAAACAGTTATGTGGAGATTTCATGTTTCTCTACTACAGAATTTTCACTGAACACTGTCCTTCATGGAAGGGAGAGAATATATGGCTGAGAACTGGCTCTACTACTTATAGATGGAGCCAATTTAGTCCCTCAAACTAGTAGCCTCAGCTCTTGTTTGTGTAAATACACATAATAATCAAGAATTGGAGAGATTATAAAAAAGATAGAAGAAAAGGTGTCTGGATGTAGTGTGTGTTTAATAACAGTTGAATCAAAGTATTACACATAGAGCCATTATGCAAATATTATTTCAGAAACATCTTATTCGTGTACTATCCTTTATTTTAATGGCAACAAAATCAATTCTTCATAGAATACAGTTCCAGGCAGAGGATTATTCTTCAAACAAAAGAGTATGCTTCCTTTTATCCGAAAAGGGAAATTATAATATCCATCATGTTTTCCTTTCTAATGAATCTTTCTATGTTTTGAAGAAACTCGAACCTAAATTAAATAAATTGCAGTAACTAGGTTTTTACAAGTGCGGATTATTTTATTTTATTATTCATACACTACTGCTCTTTGAAAATATGAATCCTTATTTTAATAGATATCAGGACTAGTATCTTTCATTGAGAATTGAAAGTACAGAGATGTTATTTAAAGCTATAGGATTAAATATGATCCAAAAGAGAGGGAAAATGGATGGCAAACTCTGGGATATCCCACAATTTGGAGATCTGGAAGGTGAGCTTAATCTCACAAGAAGGCGAAAAACAGAGATGGGGGAGAAGAGAGAGAGAGAATTGATCCAAAAGCCAAGTGCAGAACGGGATTCAAGAAGGAGATAACCCACTGTAAATTGTGTTATACAGATCAGGTTTGTTCAGATACAGAGCAGGGATGATTCGCATGAAACAAGAAGAAAAGCACAGTAGGTAGCTACAAAAGCAGAAGCCTGGTATAGTGCTTGAGAGGGGAAGGTGAAAGTTCCCTTTTGATATTACTATTTTTTAAATTGATTTCAGAGAGGAAGAGAGAGATGGAAACGTCAATGATGAGAGGGAATCATTGATCGGCTGCCTCCTGCATGCCCCACACTTGGAGATTGAGCCCACAACCGGGCATGTGCCCTTGACCAGAATCGAACCGGGGACTCTTCAGCCCACAGGCCCGACATTCTATCCACTGAGTCAAATAGCCTAGGGCTTTCTTACTATTCCTTTTGTTAACATTATAGTCCAATTCATCAGATGAATGTGAGGAGGTCAGAAGGGTTGTTTGAGGTTTGAGGGAATTGGAGAGGCATGGAGCACTCCAGCCCACTGGGGGTCTCAGAGCTCAAATTGACTCATAGGGCTTTCTGGCCTCTCATTATCTTGTGTACTTTTGAGAGCAAAAACTGAGTCTCATGATCATCAGAGATAAAGTGTGCTGTATAGTTTCTGGCATAACAGATTATGTTTATTGCGTGAAATACTGAACCATTAATGAATTACATCATAGTGGCCTTAAAGACTGTTCTGTTAATATTTTGAATAGTTGAGCAATGTTAATTTAGTGTAAGCACGCAATTATTTTATCTGTCATAATTCTGCCATACAAAATTTAATTTTCTTTTTACTTTCTCCGTTGAAACAAAATACCGTGTTTTTCACATTTTAGTTTCTTTCGCTTTTTTGAAGATATACTAGTAATATTCTATAATGATTCAGTGTTGTTGTTTTTGACCTTGCCACTGTTTTCTCTCCCACTATTTCCCCTTTTCCCCCGAAAATCTATTTTGCTCTTTTTTCTTACATTCTGCTCTGGGTGCTGAATGTTGTGTTTAGAAATCCTTTTTGCCTGTGGAGAATAGAGAGGCAGCTTGATAAAAAGTGACTAATTTTCTAAGGACTGACCCATTGTTCTCATTTTCTTCTCTTTCTTACCTGCTTCTATTACGACTGCTATCAAGAGTGTTGATTTCCTATTCGAAATAAAGTTGAGTCATAACAGGTAACATAAATGTACTTTAAACACCCCTCAATGTGCACTGTAAAGGCTCCGTTCCTTCTCATCCTTTGAGAGCTGCAGCCGCTGTGCTCTGGAAGCTATTTTGTGACACAGTGATTGCCAGATGCTATCTGTCCTGGTAACTCCATTTCAGAAAGTAGGAAGAGAAAACTTTTATCAGTCTTTCACCATCAGGCCTTATCACCCACCAGCAAGTGGGTGATAGTTCAAGCTAACAGAATAGTGCAGAGCCCAGAGAATGCCCCAGAGCAGATTACTATAGGAGATTGGCCAGTGAGATTGAACAGGTTGCATGGGATTCATCTTTTCACCCTGGAATCAATAACCAGTGTTAGTCAAAGCATATCCGGAGGCCTCCGTAAAGGACTTGCGTTTAGAATTGGTTTCCTAAGATTAGAAAGAAGGCAGTGTGTACTGTGGCTTCCCGCCACGCGGTCCTGAGCATGGGGTGTGTGCCTTGTTTTCCTGCACTGGGCCGTTTGCCCACAGAAGTTCTTTGCCAAGAGTTAGCCAAAGGCTTGGGGTCTTTTAGCATTTAAAACCTATACCGGTGGTTCTCCAAGTGAGACTATCACCCAGATCCATGGACTAAAACTTTCTAGGGATCTGTGACTTTTAAGTAAGCTATTTTCATAATAAGGCTAAGACAGTAAGTGGACTTTTTCAATGTGTTGACTTTTACACTAATGGTTCTAGGCTAAGTTGCTGCCCCTCAGTGTATGGATCAGACAGTGGTATGAAATTGTTCACTACAACACAATCACGGGGAGAATAAAGCCAATTTCATTGAAGAATGTCCTTCAAGAAGCAAGAAAATATAGTATTATTCTGTATCTCACCACTTGATTACACACCTTTTCAATATTTAGTATGGCAAAATTGAAATGACGGATAAAGCATTTCCGATACAAATAAAGATGGAGTAATTATCTTGAGGAAAAAGCAAGTGTGGATTATTTAAGTTGTGAACTAAACTAATTTTTTTAAACCATGGAACATTATTCTTATTTGAAAAATGATGGATAAAATATGTTATTTGGATTTGGGTATTTTTGCATATGTTTTTGTTTGTTAAAGGTATATGTGAGCCTGTCGTTTCAAGGAAACCACTGATGGCATTTGTTGTCATTCATAAAATTTGTTCTTTTAATTATTAAATCCTAACTAGTGAGAACTGTACTGCATTATGACTATTTAATATGGAATATTTTTTCCAGGTATTATCTAAGATTTTAAGACAAATTAATGCCTCTCTGGCTTTCTGGTAATTCAATGCTGGTCTTTACTATGGATAATAATATTGTTAGTTTCAATTTGTATGACCTCAACTCCACATTAATTTATTTTAGAGTGTAAACAGTCGAAGATGCCATATCATTTTCTGACATTGTCATTGAGTTAGAATCAGTCTTCTGAGTTACCTAATTTTGCTATGGCTTGGTTAGCCCTCTTTTTTCTCCCCTATTTTCCCTGTTTTCTAAAATATGTTCTTACTATATAATGTGTGAATATTTAGAGCCAAAAGAAACCACTCCAAATTTAAATCCAATAGTACTTATTAGAAAAATCATAACATCGTGAGCAAGCCTTTTAGATCGCACCTAACTCCCAAGATCCTTATTCTCCACCCAGGTTTGAGAAGAAGAGTGTGGCAAGCTTCCCTTGAGAATATTCAGATATATACAGACTGGAAAGTAACATAAAACACTCAATATCTTATTCTTAGCATAATATTATTTTGAAAAAGTCCTGTCTTCTGTATAAAACCTTATTTTTTACACAGAGGGTGGGCTGCTATAAGCAATATGTTGTCTTCCTAAGTGGTATGTTTAAAAATATCATTTGTAAATTGCAAGTCGTTTTGCATATTTTTGTTTCTAACATTGTTTGGAAGTACAAGTGTGATTATGTACTAATGGATCTCCTGGGATATAACCCTTAGTGTACCAGGGTCATTGCCAATGCTCTGCCATAGGAACAAGTTAGTAACAAGGGTGGAGGTATCATCGGTGTCAAAAGCTGTTTCTTAAATCTAAAGATCATGACAGAGGATGTGGTTTAGGCTATTTTAAGGATGTCAAGAATGCTGAAAAAGTGGTATGTCTTTTTCTTTCCTTTTTTTATTGATTTTAGAGAGGAAGGGTAGAGAGAGAGACAGAAACATCAATGATGAGAGAGAATCATTAATCAGCTGCCTTCTGCACACCCCACACTGGGGATTGAGCCTGCAACCCAGACATGTGTCCCAACCAGGAATCAAACCATGACCGCCTGGTTCATAGGCCAAGCTCGTTTTTCTTTTTTAAAGGATTGATTTTTTCCTCAGTTTCCAGTTTGTATGTAGCAATTCCAGGCATCATATACAGACAAGTAGTGTCCAAAGGAAGAGATGAGACTGTATTTTTTTTGCATTTATTACCAGAGGATCCAGTGAATTAGTTTTCAGATGCTACCTGCATCTCATTGGTTAGAGGTGAATCCCATGCATTGTCTGCACTGATTATTATTATTTAAAGGAATTATCTGGGGAAACCACCACTCTGACAGGTGCACTATTGAAGGGGAAAAAAGCAATTGTTTTCTAGCACAGCATTAGACTGTGTGGGAGATAATAGAAAATGAAGTCTATCCATATATGTGATACATGATCACAACATGGGGCTGCTGACATTGCTCAGACATACTGGTCTTCATTCATTTCTTTCAATGTTAAGACCTTTCATAGGCTGAGCCTACTTACCTAGGACATACCTTTTGTCTATTTAATCCAACCTCATCCTTTATTAGTATTCTCAGATCACTTCTTTGGGAATCTCGAAGTATTGTACTAGATTTTCCAACTGCTTTAGGTCCCTCTGTGTTTTTTCCATTATTTAAGCATTAATTGGGTCATCACTGATTCGATACCTTTCACCTTTATTAGACCATAAATTTAATTGAAGGTAATGTCGATTTTGTGTACTATCTTTAGCTTCTGTTTGATCAATTAAGCACAGTGAGTGCTCAAGAAATAGCTGTTCACCCTAACCAGTTTGGCTCAGTGGATGGAGCGTAGGCCTGTGGACTGAAGGGTCCCAGGTTCGATTCCTGTCAAGGGCATGTACCTTGGTTGCGGGCACATCCCCAGTGGGGAGTGTGCAGGTGGCGGCTGATCAATGTTTCTCTCTCATCGATGTTTCTGGCTCTCTATCCCTCTCCCTTCCTCTCTGTGAAAAATCAATAAAATATATTTTAAAAAAAGAAATAGCTGTTTGCTGACTGACTCAACAGATACATGAATAAATGAATGAATCACAGGAATAAATAACAAAAATTGCAAGGCAGTAGTCTTTGAAGAAATGCAGAACACCACTCTTTATATACACTTTGCTGTTTAAAATCATTGTGTTCAATCTGTAAAGACTTGTTGAGGAATAAGGGAGCTGATCCTTATTCTTCAAAGAATGTAGCACAGTTTGTGATTCCACATTTATATGTGTGTTTCCTTAATTAAAGATGGTTTCCCTCACTGAATTTCAGCTTCTATGAAGACAGAGCCTTGGTCTTATTGGATGGATTCTTTACATAATAAATGGTTCAGTATTAGACACAAACTAAAAATACCTATTTAATGATTGGACTGATGAATGGATGAAAGAAATTACATTTGTGCTTTTAATCAATAAAGAGAACTAGAAAGGACTGCATCTATTTATTAATAACTTTTCAAATATTAGTAGAAATATTTGGCTGCTAAATTTTCCTTTGATAAAGTCTCTGCCTGTTAGAGTGCCTATGAAGACTCCCAACAACAAATAGACAGTAAGTTCTTGTGATGATGCAATATTATAACTTTCAATGTTCTTCAAAATGAGAATCCGTCACCTTCCTTTCACTTGCTCAATAAACTTGATTGGATAAATAGGTCACTCTATCAGAAAGAAAGGAGTTTAAGTCAACAGCGTCCATGCCTGGCCCTCTGTTTTAATACATTATTTATTACGAACAACCACCAACATATAAGGGAGGCAGAATTTGGTTCAATATCAAAATAAGTTGAAGCACAAGTGTGTCAGTAGTCCAGAAAAGGAGAGGTCATCCTGTCCTTCTGTAAGATGGATGATCTGAACTGCACCTTGAAGACTTTGCCAATTCAGACAAGCTAAGAAGGGGTGAGGGAAATTGTAGGTAGAGAGAAAGCAATAAGAAAGGGTGCTTCCTATTCAATTAATGTGTTCAATCTGAACTGATCAATAGTCATGCTAATTAGTGTAAGGCTAAAACAGAGGCTTTTCCTTTATTTTCCCTTCTTTTTTTTTCTCCTTGATTATTTAAATCATTCCCTCCTTCTTTTTCTTATAGCTTCCTTTTTTAAAAAATTGACCATCTCATTTTTCTCTTTGTCTTTCCACCATTTCCACTGATTCCTATTCCCTTCTCCATCTCCACCCCCAATACCTACTTTCTTGCAGCAATGGATTTAGGATGTTGAGATAGCTCGCTTGAACCCTCCCACACTTCCTAATTTCATATATATATATATATATATATATATATATATATATATATATATATATATATGGCTAATATGCAAAGTGTCCCCTCGGGAGTTCGACCGCAAGACCGGGAGTTCAGTCGCTTGCTACCAGGGGGCAGTGCAGAACAAAGGAAGGAGGTGCGGTGGGGAAGGAAGGCCCCCGGCTGACAGCCTGCATCCGGGGAAGGAAGGCCCCGGCCGGCAGCTTGAAGGCCCCGATTGGCATTGATCGCCAGCCAGCGCTAGGGACCCTACCTGTGTACAAATTTTGTGCACCGGGCCTCTAGTGTATGATAGGAAGGTTCTTAATTTTATGTCCACTCCAAGCTTTTGAGACTAGTGAGCACTAGTATAAGGGTAGCTGTAATCATTCTTATCTCCCCTTTGTTTTTTTGTTTTATGGTTTCTGTTTTTGTTTTCATTTTATTTTGTTTTGAGCATATTGCAGATTATTTATCAGAAGTTCAACTGTAATTTTTCATATGGAAGATCATGATACTGCATTTGAACCTCATTCAGAGCAAGATAATTAGACACTTCCTTCACTTCTAATTCTCTTTTTATATGTTCTTCTCAGCATAATGATTACTTCACAGTAATATTAGAGTCCTTTTCTTACTTTAATTAATGTCACATCTCAATTCTAAGTGCTTGTTTTCAGCCCCAGGATACTAATTTCATATCTTGTTTCTTAAATTAGCTGACTATAAGCTCAGATTTCTGGTGGTTATGATAGTTATACAGCTATTTTGTGTCCCCATCAATAAGAATAAATTAGTGTTCTAATGAAGGATTTTCTTATAATCTCTTAGGTATTTGATTTTAAAAACTGTACTATTGCTTCATGGCCTTAAGTTGCATATGAAGCAATAATTGCTGTACAGTTAATATATTTTTTGTTATTGCTAGAATCATTCATGGTTTATAAGATGGCAAAAAATGTACAAAACCTAATCAGATGCATTTTAAAGTAACTGTTTGTTTTATTATTATCCTACTTAATAAGCCAATTTCGAAAGTAATGCAAGTTTCTTAGCAACCTTGATTTGTTTATGAACCCATTTTTCTTTGATAATAGCATCTAGGAACAAAAGAAAATAAATTCTCTAGAGACACCTTAACACTACATCTAAACCTTTAGGAAAATAAGTAATTCCAAATGCAACTTACAAACATAGGTATTAGTATCTTTATATTCTACTGAAAATTTTGAATCTCAAAACATAAATAAATAGCTGCATTTTAAGATAAATTATTTTATTTGTGTTCAAATGTAATCAGTCTGCTTTGATTTACATTTTTGTAAAATCCCATTGTGACCTTAACCTGCAGTGGTCCCTAAGCATCGATTTTTCTCCATTACCTCAGTGTTTGCTTTGTTGCCCAGTTAGTAGTGATAATTATAATGAAGCCTCATTTTTACTTTGATAATTGCTTTAATGTGCTGCTTTAGTTAGAAAGTTGTCTTTGTTGTATTTGTTCCTAAGTGCTATAGAGGGTGAGAGATACTTCTTTACAGTTCATTATTTTATTAGGGGGAATAATATTATACTTTCTAAATACAGGTGTATGGGTTTTATTGATGTAAACAGCTTTATTAATGATTTTCAAGGATAATGACATATATATTCAAGAATTATCAGAATTTTGTATAAGTGAAAATTAGGAGAAGAAAATATCACTTGACTGTTGGCAGTCATTATATTGTGATTAAAAATTCATTTGATTATCAATAAAGAAGACAATAACATTAATTTAGCAATGGAAAATGCATTGGTAGAGTGATGTTTTATATGTGTGCGTGTGTGTGTGTGTGTGTGTGTGTCCCTAGGACATAGCTTTAAGGTGATAATGGAAGCATGAGGTCAAGGTAGGTGGCAATAAGGAAACGTACAGGCAGTGGAAACTTCTTATACAGAACCTTGAAATAAAAGGTACCTGGTGTTTAACAGGATGGGGAAAAGTCCAATGCGGAGAGGGACATAATGTCTTTTTAAAAGCAATTAAAATTTTATAAGCAATTAATGTTTATTTGTATGCTGGGAAGGACTTTACAAAGCTTACCTTTTTAATATTCTTGTTGGATTTCTCTGTAATTATTTGCTATTTTATTTTACCATTATGTATAATATTTTTTTTAATATTTCTGAAGTTACTCTCAAATACATAGAAGTTTCTTTTTATAAAAATATGAAAAATTACACTGCGAAAATGTTAATTTAAACAGCTTCTGATTAGTACAGTGGACATCATTTATTCTTTCTCCCTTTTTAAAGCTATTTTATTAAGAATTATCCTTTAAATTTTACTTACTATAGTACATTAATTGATGTCGAGGAGAGAGTAGATGAAATTAGTAGTCCTACATTTAGTTTATGTCAGTTAAAACTTTGAATAATTTTGAATTGGGACTTAATTATAAATATAAAGTTATCAGAGTTTATTTATTCTGCTATATTTATTAAGCCATTAAGGTGTGTCCAGATAGGATCAAGGATGCAAAGTAACCATGATCCTTCTTTTAAGTCTAGAGTTCTTAGTCAAAGATAATAGCATCCAGTCTAGGCAGTGTAAACAGAAAAGGATTTATCATAGATTATAGCTTGCTCAGTGAAGTGTTTGGAAAGCTGATGGGAAAGGCTATATATAGACTGAGCCCTCAGGAATCCTTGCCAACATCATGCTGTTGAAGTGTTCGGCCAGTGGATCTGCTGCCTCTGTCATGTGAGGGTATATATTAAATCAGGAAGCTAATACCACAGCTGCAGGCTGTAGGTCCATATTGTTTCAGAAGAAATGATGCGACAGATTGAAGGGAAAAGGACAACTCATTGAACTGAATCCAAAAGAGTTATACTTGTTTCCAAAAACAACTGTGGAATGGCATGAGCTTTAAAGACAGTGCATTCTGATGAGGGTTTGGCCTTCTTGGGTTTTAGAAGGAAATAGAATCAGTTAATATCATTGATGGAGCTCTAATAATACTTAGAAGCTCTAAAGTAAGATATCAGAAGCAGCAAACACTGTCAGGCTAGGAAAAGAAGGCTAAAGTCAACCTTTTAGCGAGAGGGATTCTGCCCTGAGATTGTCCATGCATAATTTAATAATAATTAAATGCATAAAATACATTTTTATTGATTAATTAACTTCTTAACATAACCTGCTAAGGTGATTATATGAAATGACAAATAGTTCAATGTGAAAAATGACTCAGGTACTCTATGTACAATATAATGCCAGAGTTTTCTAAGATATGCCATGTAGAGCCCTAATTTTAGTAAATAGGTAGAAGAAAGAATTTTGCCTGGCCAGTGTGGCTTAGTGATTGAAGTTTGACCTATGAACCAACAGGTCATGATTTGATTTATGGTCAGGGCACACATGCCTGGGTTGTGAGCTCAATACTCAGTGTGGGGCATTCAGGAGACAGCTGATCAATGATTCTCTCTCCTCATTGATATTTCTATATCTCTCTCTCTCTCCCTTCCTCTCTGAAATAAAAATATATATATATTTTTTTAAAAAAAGAAAGATAGTTTTTAATACTTCCCAGGACACATTTTCTCCTTATATTAGTTGTGAATTTTAACAATAATGCTAAGCAAAAAGCTATTCTGATAATTATTGGTTTAAAAAAATCAACTATTTATTAGTTTTGACAATTCTATGTGTTGGTTGAATGGTCCTTTTGATCAGAGCTCTTATTTGCTAATCTTGGCAGAGTATCTGCTGTCAGTAGGTAAGGTTGACTGGAAACTGACTAGGTCAGGTTACTCTTTGGAAATAGAAAAAGTATTGAAATCCACTTTGAAATCAAATGGTACAATGTTATTATTACTTTGTGTTAATTTCAGAATTCATAGAATAATAAGGATAAGGAATGAGTCTTGAAAAATAAATGGTACTGAAAATTTAAACACAGTTTTGTGGGATAGAAATAGAAATTACTGCATATATCTAGACATCGAAGCTACAATTTTCCATTTCAGTAATGTTGGCTAGAGCACCTGAAAACTCCCATGGTGCCTCTGGGCACAACAGATCCATCCAGTAAGTCGTAACTTCAGGAAATGATTCTTTGTGAAAATAAAATTATTAATAGAGATAGGACAACATTCATCCCACATTAGTGCTATGCTCCTTTTATGCTTCAGGAGATTATTCTACTGATGTTAATAAGCAAGGTGTATTATAATTGTGAAAACATAGAGTAAAAATCACATGAGGTTGACAGATTTTTTTTTTCTGTTTAAATCTCATCAACTGCTTTCTTTTAATGGTATCACCAGGGTTCAGAAACGTGTACGCTGATTTACAGCTGTTATTTTACTGAGAGATCCTCAGAAAAAGATTACGTTATTCTTAGTGTTCTCTTTTCTTTCCTTTGGTAAAACCACCATCTAAAAACCTTGAAAAAGGTTTATGAGAGATACAACCAAGCTGGCGGCATAGGTAAACATCTGAACTTGCTGCCTCGCACAACCACATTAAAACTACAACTGAAAGACAAAACAAATATCATCCAGAACCACGGGAAGGCTCGCTGAGTGGAAATTCTATAACTAGAAAAGAGAAAAGCACATTGAGTCCGATAGGAGGTGCAGAGGTGTGGAAGTGTGGAGGTATGGAGGCGCACGTGCAGGGGGCTGGAAGCTGGGTACACTGTTGTCTTTTTCAGTCAGGAGGGTGACACAAGCTCCCGACTGCTCTGAACTACAGTACTGGGTGATAATCTGGGAACCCAGACTCATATGGGAAAAACTGGACTGTCTGGCATTGGGCCAGAATATGAGGGTGGCTTTTTCACAGAGGTGCTCGCAGCAGTCATTGTTCTTGCATGGGGTTGTGGGACAGAGACCCCTGGGACCTATCAGGGCAGGGCTGACTGGCAGCCCTTGCTGTTTGCATCGCCCCGTGATTCCCTGAGACCCCACTTCACCCAATTTACACCCCCCCTCAAGCTGTGCTCAGAGGCTTTTGCATACGAATGGCCTGGCCTTTCTCTGCCTAAAAACCTGTCAAACTGCAGCTGGGTCAGAGAACCCCAGAGCTTCCAAAAGAAGGCCTAAGGCTCATCAGCAGTCTGCATTGCTTCACAGCTGCATCTCATCTAGGCACCTCCAAACCCCAAACAAAGAGGAGGAATCTGCAGATCTCTCTGAAGGTCTTGCTGGGTGGCCTCAGGCAGTGGCTGACTTTGCACCTCTTTGGAGATCCAAGAGCCAGTGTACCCAGTGGTCAGAATGAGACCATCCAGATTACAACTCTTCACATCCATAAATGACACACTGAAGGGGCAGACTCAGTGAGCGCCAAAGCCCCACTGAAGCAAGTCCTGGCCCGTAAGGGTGTCTCCAGCACAGAAGTTCTTCCATTGTAGACACAACTGGTCCTCACAGCCAATTGGCCTGGAGGTCAGTTCCTCCCAGTGATACCTACAACAATCAAGGCTTAACTACAACAATACTGTGCACACAGCCCACAAATGGGTGCACCAAGAGTGTCCACCTCTGGTAATTAGGGAGGCTGAGCCACTGGGCCATATAAGACACCTAGCACAGAAAGCCACTCTATCAACACAGAGAAGCAGCCAAAATGTGGAGATAAAGAAACATGTCACAAATGACAGAAATGGAGGAAAGCAAACTACTGGATATAGAGTTCAAAACCACAGTTATAAGGTTACTCAAGAATCTTCTAGAAACCTCTGAGAAATATAGTGAGAACCTCAAGGATATGAAAAAGGACCAATTAGAAATTAAGCATACACTGACTGAAATAAAGAATAATATACAGAGATCCAACAGCAGACTAGAGGATCGCAAGAATCAAGTCAAAGATTTGAAATATGAAGAAGCAAAAAACACCCAACTGGAAAAGCAAAAGAAAAAAAAGAATACAAAAATATGAAGATAGTGCAAGGAGCCTCTGGGACAACTTCAAGCATATCAACATCTGAATCATAGGGGTGCCAGAAGAAGAGAGAGAGCAAGATATTGAAAACCTATTTGAAGAAATAATGACAGAAAACTTCCCCTACCTGGTGAAAGAAATAGATTTACAAGTCCAGGAAGCACAGAGAACCACAAACAAGAGGAATCCAAGGAGGACCACACCAAGACACATCATAATTAAAATGCCAAGGGCAAAAGACAAAGAGAGAATCTTAAAAGCAGCAAGAGAAAAACAGTTAGTTACCTACAAGGGAGTACCATACGACTGTCAGCTGATTTCTCAACAGAAATGATGCAGTCCAGAGGGAGTGGCAAGAAATATTCAAAGTGATGAATAGCAAGAACCTACAACCAAGATTACTCTACCCAGCAAAGCTATCATTTAAACTTGAAGGTCAGATAAAGAGCTTCACAGATAAGAAAAAGCTAAAGGAGTTCATCACAGCCAAACCATTATTATATGAAATACTTAAGGGTATTCTTTAAGAGGAAGAGGAAGAAAAAGGTAAAGATAAAAATTATGAACAACAAAGTGACAACAAATACTTATCTGTTTACAAGTGAATCTAAAAATCAAGTGAATAAAAAATCTGATGAACAGAATAAACTGGCAAATAGAATAGGATCAGGGGCATAGCAAGGGAGTGGACTGACAATTCCCGGCGGGAAGGGAGTGTGGGGAGGTGCAGGAAGAGACTGGACAAAAATTGTACATCTATGGATGAGGACAGTGTGTGGGGGGGGTGTAAGGGCATGGGCTGGGGTGGGGACCGGGTGGAGGGGAGATATGGGGGAGAAAAGAGGAACAACTGTAATAATCTGAACAATAAAGATTTATTTAAAAAAATAAATAAAAACCTTGAAAAAAATCACTTTATCTTTTTTTTCAGTATTTTTTAACATCCTCAGATTACTTTTCAAGAATGATCTTTAATTCGATTAAGGAGTCAAATTAATTGGTTAAAAATCTCCATGCATTGCTAGGCAGCTGGGGTGCAGAGGTTGGTCTGGGAAAGTTTATAGTGAGCAATAAGCATGAAGAGAAGGTAATTTCTTCATTTAACCCTGATTTGAGATGCACTCTGCCTTGAAGGCCTCTGTAGCTCTCAAAGTGGACGATTCATTCAGAGTCCCAGAGGCAGTAGACTCTCTCCATTGAGAGATAGTATTTTCAATAGGGAATATCTTCTCCTCTTTGCACATTTTTGTAACTTTGATTTTTTGATCCTGATAAAATTGGAAAGTGGAACATATCAAAATTTTAAAACTTACACTTGGATAAAACTCATTTTCACATGTTGATGGTAGAAAATTTGTAGAGTGTCTCCAGGTATGTGTGCATAAACATGACGCGGTGTACTTTAACACACTGTTCTCCGTTTTCTGTAAATTGTTTTCCCATCATCGGTTCCAGGTTGTCTGGTCTCTTTGTCTTTGATGTTGGCAGCTGTTGGTCATCTCTGCCTAGATCTAATAACTCACCAGAAGTTAAAAATGGTTCTATTTTAATCTCATCTTTCTTTTCTTACATATCAGCATTGATTATTGTAAAGAAAAACATACCCTCCTCAGTTATAATGTACCTGTGGTATCAGAAAAAGCAGGATAAATGCTTGATTTTTTCCATAAATTACTAGTTTTTAAATATTTATTTCCCTAAAACCTCCAGCAATGAAGTTAGTTTTTATGAACATTATTATTAACTCATAGATATAAGTGAATTTGATAGATATCAACCTACTTAAATTATTATTTTCCTGTTGATGTGCAGAATTTCTCAACTTCAACTCAAAGGAGCCTCTCAGGCTAGCTAAGTCCTTTGATGCAGTCATTGGTAGCTTACGTGCTATCGGAAGCTGTGCAGAAGCTCTTCAGTTTGGTATAGTTCCATTCATTTATTTTTGCCTTTACCTTCTTTGCCTTTGAGGTCAAGTCTATTAAATGTTCTTTACAACCCAGATCCATAAGTGTGGTACCTATAATTTTCTTCAGTGTAACTTATAGTTTTGGGTCTTATGTTATGTCTTTGATACATTTTGAATTAATTTTTGTACATGGTGACAATTTCATTCATTTGCATGTGGCTTTCCAGTTTTCCTAGCATCATTTATTGAAGAGACTATCTTTACTCCAATGTGCATCTCTGACTCCTTTGTCGAAAATTATCTGTCCATATACATGTGGTTTTATAGCTGGGCTCTCTATTCTGTTCCATTGATCCGTGTGTCTGTTTCTCTGCCAATACAATGCTGTTTTGATGCTCGTAGCTCTGTTGTATAATTTGAAGTCAGACAGCATACCTAAAGCTTCATTCTTTTTATTTCTTTCAGGATTGTTTTGGCTATTTGGGATCTTTTGTGGTCTGATGATTTCTCATTCTATTTATTTAAAACATTACATTGGGATTTTTTATGGGGATTGCATTAAATCTGTATATTGATTACTTGCTTTTATCTACTCTTGCACCCAAAATAAATTTTACAGTATGGAAAAAGTTTGGTAACTTGCAGGTCTCTTCTCTTTTTGCTCATTTTGTTTTTCTTCAGAATACTTTGACTAATAATCATACGTGTTTGGTTTTGAAATAAAATTTTAAATCACATTTGCATGTGTCAATTTTTGTTTAAATGTGATTTTGTTGCTATTGCCATAAATGCTTAAATTAGCTTATGACGAAATCACGTCTTTTTGATACAGGGTTTTACTACCCAAGGATATAATATTTGTTTTCTAGTTCTCTGTCTACTTTTGAGGCTTTTTGTGATAATTTTTCAGTAATTCAAAGGAAAATTGTTTTATTAATACCAGCATTATACAAATCAAAAGCAAAAAATATCAAAATAAAAAAATTTGAAAGAGGCATGTAAAGTAACATTTTAAAGTGATATACTAACAGGTAAGTTTAAGACATGTGTATGGAAAACCAAAGAACATTGCTGGGAGAAATCAAATAAGACCCAAACCCATGGAGACACACACCAGGGTCATGAGGGAAAGACTCAACAGTGTCAAGGTAGCAGTTCTCAAATTGATCATTACATTTCATTCAATTCTAATATTTTATTATTATAAAATTTTTGCCCTAACCCATTTGGCTCAGTGGTTAGAATGTCATCCCATGGAATGAAGGGTCCCGCATTCAATTTTGGTCAAGCTGTTGTGCCTGGGTTGCTGTCTCGATCCTCAGTAGGGGGCATGCTGGAGGCAGCTAATGGATGTTTCGCTCTCATCGGATGTTTCTAACTCTCTATCCCTCTCCATTCCTCTCTGTAAAATCAGTAAAATATATTTTTAAAAAATGTTAATTTAGGATTTCCATTCATGACACCTCTCTGAATTTCTCTTGCCCTATCATAATACAACACAAGGGAAATCTTATCCAATTAAGCTCCAACACCCCTCCTCCCAAATGATTAACATATGCCTCTATCATTTCTTCTTCCCTCTTTCTACATTCATAGATTTAACTATAGACAGAAGAAGCAAGACTAAGAAATTTAATACATCTTGATTAGCAAAATGTTTAATAAATAAATGGAAAATAGGGAATAAAGGAATATAGAGAAATAGGCAGAAATCCTGGCAACATTAGTGGAATTTCTCTTTGAAAAGTCGAGGATCATTAGATATATGAAAAGCAAACCAACGTCTGAAAAATTGAAAGACAGATTACTAAGGATTGAAAGCCTTCATTGCCACTGATATGAATATTTTTCAAACAGCATTACTTTCTAGGGCAGTGATGGCGAACCTTTTGAGCTCGGCGTGTCAGCGTTTTGAAAAACCCTAACTTAACTCTGGTGCCGTGTCACATATAGAAATTTTTTGATATTGGCAACCATAGTAAAACAAAGACTTATATTTTTTATATTTATTTTACATATTTAAATGCCATTTAACAAAGAAAAACCAACCAATAAAATGAGTTCACGTGTCACCTCTGACAGGCGTGTCATAGGTTCACCATCACTGTTCTAGGAGAATGAGTTCATAGCAGAAAATTAAGGTTGGTAACCAATGAAGTTTGGTAAATCTAAGTCCTATCATATTATTACTCTGCCAACTTTTTTCTGTGTTCCTTATATAGAAAAATAAGAAAACCTTTGATAATGGTGAAACAAAAGCAGAATCGAAGACTGTGAAGTGCATGCTAATATAAATTGCAAATTATTTTCGCTATGAAGCCATTCAATATAAGAAAAACAACAACACACATTTTAAATTGAATTTATTTGCTTTTATTTGTAATATTTTTACTATCTTGACCATTTGCATGTTTTTAAATTGAATAGTTAAAATGATATGGAGTATAAATCAATAACTTCTGAAATTTATATGTGTAATCACAAGAAGAGTATCTTCATGAGTTTTTTTTTTCCCCCCATATAGCTATGCAGTGTGTCTTACACAGAATTAAATATGGATGAAAACTACAAGTGCTCATGACAGATGACCATGCATAATGGTTTTGTTATAATTTTAGTCTTTTGTAATTCCCCAATAGTTTAGGGCAGTGCATAAATAAATCTGTATCCTACAAAAAAGATGAAGCCAAAATAGAAGGTAAGAGGATTATTGCAACATGGAAATATGGATAGTAAAATATATCCGAGAGAATCTATAAAGATTTAGAATCTATAAATCTTTAATTCAATCTGAATTAAAGATTTATCCATAAGAGGTTTATGATTTCTAATATGCATGGAACAATTCAAGACACTGAGAATAAAAAGATGAATAAATGAGATTCTCTTTTGAACTTAGGGATTTCACAGTCTAGTAGGAAAGAGAGGCAATGACTCAGGTGGACTGTGATACCTTGAACAACAGCAGTGTGCTTACTGAGCTTGATAAAATAGTGAAGAGGGGATTAAATTTGCCTGAGGGAAGCAGGAATGCCAGCCAGGCTGCACAGAGGATTCAGCTTGTAGAGAGCAAAGATGGCAATCTTCAAATTGCCCTTGTGCCTGAAAACTTTTTGCAACAGAGAGACTCATGTTTCTATAGTTTTCAAAAGTAATAATGGATAAAGTGAGAATATGAATCGAATAATTTCTATCACTGTATGCTGCAATAAAACTACTTTAAAATGTAAGATATACGCATATGCGATAAATATGCAAAATATTTTTCTGAATAAAATATTTTAAGTATTATATTTCATACAAATATATTTTAAGAAGATAAGTTATTTCTATAGGTTATATCAAACAGCCTTACTTTACACTTTTCCTTTACATTCAGGGTGGTGTTATTATTATTGTTTTGTGCTATGAAATGTTATAAAGGGCTAATTGTCTTTCTGACACGTGTTGGATCTGATTCTTTTGAGCATGTTTAAGTCTTTTGTGGTGATCATAGTAACCCATATGGATTGAAATTTCTTAGAGGGTTTGTGCTTAAATAGTAGGGCCCACAGAAATGAAGACTTTCCTTATCTTAAATATATTTCTGAACAGGAAGTGATGTATATCAGGGTTTGGCAAGAAAGCAGATTACCGAGTAGCTGTCACTGGGAGATTCTTCACAGTTAGTCACCTCTCTTTGATTGCTTTCTAATCAGAGACTCTCTGGAAAAACTCATTTATCCTATAAGGAGAAGACACTTTGAAAATGGAGACTTTTAAACGCATCCAAAAGAAGGGAACTATACAATTTTTAACAACTACAATCTTTACTTTTCCTTCAGAATCTTTAAAAGTAGAGAATTCTGGTCTACAGTTTTCTTTTTGGAAAGCTCTTTTAGTAACTGTACATGCACATGACCTTAAGTTGTCTTAGTTATTAATAGTCCTGAGTATTTCCTAGACTTTCCAGTATATTCAGTTGATCTGAAAATCTTTGCATACAAGTAGACCTGACTTTATTTACTAACCTACAAATAAGTATTAACACAGAAATAAAAAATAATGATTCTAAAGATGTATATATTACATTTACTATATTTATTTTGCTACTAATGCATACATAGCTACTTTCTCTTTTTTCCAATGGGTATTCAGTTTTTTCAGCAACATTTGTTGAAAATATGTCCTTCCAGAGTTATTAACATAGGCCTTAATAGAAACCAACTGTGGGTCTATTTCTGGACTCTATTGTGTTGTGTCAATCTCTATTTCTGTTATTTCAACACCTACCTGTCTTGATTTCTATAGCTTTATATAAATTCTTGGAATAGTTAATGCATTTTGTCTTACTCTGTTCTTTTTCAAAATTGTGGCGGCTATCCTAGGTCTTCATTTTTCATTTAAATTTAGAACCTTCTTGACAATTTCTTTTTTTATGTATTTATTGATTTCAGAGAGAGAAGGGAGAGGGAGAGAGAGGTAGAAACATCAACGATGAGAGAATCATCAACCCACTGCCTCCTGCAAGCCCCCTACTGCAGAACAAGCTACAACCAGAGCATGTGCCCTGACCAGGAATCAAACAGTGACCTCCTGGTTCATGGGTTGATTCTCAACCACTGAGCAACACTGGCCAGGTGACAGTTTCTTAAAATAAAAATGTCTATTGATATATTTTTCTTCGGTTATGGGTCACATTTTCATGATTCTTAATTAGTCTACCATTTTTTGTTGTTATTGTTGTGTATTGGTCATTGTGAGTACCATAGTGTTGAGTTTCTGGATGGTGGTGTTGGACCCTAAAAGGGATTGTATTTTTCTAGGAAGAAAATCAATGTATTTGAGGATAAAGTTGATCTGTTGAAGCTCTATTTTAAGATATTTTAGGGTGCAGTTTGAGGAAGCAGTAACCTAGAACTAGTATAGCTCCACTTCAAAGTCTTGACCTTTGCAAGATCCCTACTGAATGCTCAAGTTACTCAAGAAATTATTCTGCTTTGTTCAGACTTGAAATCTCTCAGCCTGTGAGTTGTGGTGGTTTTGAGCTTCATTTCCCATCAGTTATTCTTTTCCTCTGAAAGGTTATCTTAGCATTAAATAAAAGACTCAAGGGGACACTTATGTAGATTTCTGGAGCTCCTTATCTGTGTAGCCTCCTAGTCACCAGTACTCTGACACAATTTTTAGCTAACCTACCTCCTCTGAACTTGACTGTCTGTCTCCAGAGCTCACAGAAACCCCTGTGCTCTGCCCCTACCCTGTACTGGTGTCTAGTAAATACCTTCAGGAAAGGCAAGGTGATCATAGGTCTCATCTGATTGTTTCCCATTTCTCAAGTTTTAATGTTCTGTCCAATTCTGAAAATCTTACTTTATTTTTCTACTTTTAAATGAGAGGGTTTGATTAAAAACTAATTATACCATCAGAACCAGCAATGGAAAGTCTACCACTCTCCCTTTAAAAAAATTCTATTAAATAGTATATTCTTTATTGGAAGCCTTTACAAAAACCTTATTCTTTTACTCTGTACCATAGCTTCCTTATCCTTTAGTATGACACTCTGAGATCTTATTTTAAATGTCACTTTATTCTCTAAGGGAGCTTTCTGAGGTCTGTGTTCTCCTATGTCCTCTTTCTTTGATGCTTTTTCCATTGTGCATGTACTATTCTGTGCAATGTTTATTTTCCATTGACTTGTTCATACAATATAACTGGAGGGTATACCCCAAAGAATGAAATATTAGCCTCATAAATATGAATCATTAAGTTCAAGTTGAAGGAAGAATAAATCAGTTTCAAGTTGGGAAAGAAAAGGTGTGACTCCTTTTTTACATGACTGAGTGTAAGCA
This sequence comes from Myotis daubentonii, assembly GCF_963259705.1. Lineage (NCBI taxonomy): Eukaryota > Metazoa > Chordata > Mammalia > Chiroptera > Vespertilionidae > Myotis > Myotis daubentonii. The sequence continues at coordinate 14,874,990 of NC_081842.1, read as the reverse complement.
ATGTGGAATGGGACGGAACCACATTATAGGCGTGGGGGACCATATGAATAAAGGCACAGACATTTGAAAATAACTAAGTGAATATTAATATAACTTCAGCAAAATATGAAGGATATTGATTAACATAGTGACAATTGGAAAATCATATTTAACCCACAGAAGCTTTCAGCAGGAGACTGATGAGTTCACGTACTTCTGGCAGTAGGGTAAAGGTAAAGGAAACTAAATTGATGGAAGCTATTTAAGTAGCAAAGCCAAGCTATAATGCTCAATGGATATCTGAGATTGAGGGAGGTATAATATTCAAGGTATAGTCCTAGTTTTATTTTTCTTGTCTGAATATAATTTTATTCTTTTAACTGAGATAATACATAATAAGAGGAAGAGATTATATACTTTTTAGCATGTATGGTTGGAGATTCCTGCTCCAAGTTCAGGTAGATATGTCTGTTTTGCACTTGGTTCGGGCTTCTCCAGGTAACAAAACGTACAGGAGATAGAAGAACAAGGTGAATAACACCGCAAATAAACAATTAATCAATTTCACATGAAGGAATTATATGGATAAAATGACCCATTTTGCCTAGCATGTCAAGTATATGACAAAAGGGGAAAATTTTTATTTAATAAAAAGTTCATGCACTTTGGCAAAAATGCAAAATGTGGATGTTGTTTGGTAATGTTTTGTACAGACTAACTCTAAAATATATTTTCAGGGAACTCAAATATTGATGGCACCATATACTATAATTTAATTTAATTAAGTATAAGGATGGCATAGCGATTCCATTAAAAAAGAGGTCTGTATCAATAAGAGGAGATAATGAAATTATAAGGCAAATGGAATAATATGAGATTGCTTTAAAATACTATACTAAAAGTCAGCAATGGAAAGAGATACAACAAAAGTAAAAAATATCGTTCTTAAAGCCACATTTTGTACCTTTGTGTTTGACAATTTCTATGATGTTAAAAATGAAGTGTGCCATTCAAAAAATGTTATAGATTGGATATATATATATATATGTATATATATATATACACATATATATATATATACACATGCATATATACACATGTATGTAAATGAACACATACATATGTGTATATGGTACTTTCATTTATAAATTATATAAAGTAGCTCTAGAAAGGGACACAGAATTAGAAGATCAAAAGCAGACATTTTGCAGCTAACAGCAATTAAGGTAGTTGGGCAAAGATCGTCTGTAAAAGACACACAGACATTGGGAAAGTAGTGGTGGTGTTAGTGGTGAGGCTTCACTCTGACAAGAAAACTAAAAATTCTGAGGAAAGGAAAGATGCTAGATGCACCATTATTTTGGTGAAAACCAGCTTGTTGGTAACTGGTTCAAATTTGAAGGAACTGAGGGTATGGCATTCAACTTTGAAATCAGGGTTTTGTTCTTGACTAAAAAGGAGAGGTGAGTAGTGATGGCCATCAACCAAAGTAGGAAACGGAGGAAAAGGAATGCAGCCTGGGAGGAAACATAATGGGTGTGATCTCCCTGTAAGTTAGTACTTAAAGAAAAGGCACTTCAGAAAATGTCTGCCATGTGAGCCCTCACACAGGGGAGTAACCCCTGTTATCTCTTCACACACTCTGATTTTTGAGTCTGCTTAATGTCACTATTAAAATGTTTTGATTTGATTATAGGTAAAAATTATATCATTTAAATTTTGACATTTTAATAGCAACTCATTAAAATGTCTAAATTATTAATGCGTTGATGTCTTATTGATCTTTTGTACTTTATCTTTTTTTGTTTTAATTTAGTACAAGACAGACTGAAATGTAGTCTGGTCTTGTGTTTGTTCTGTTTTTTTTAAACCCTCACCTGAGGATGTTTTTCCATTGATTTTTTAGAGAGAATGGAGAGAGAGGGAAAGACCGAAATATCAAATATCGATGTGAAGAAACATCAATTGGTTGCTTCCTGCACGCGCCCCTATCAGGGCCCGGGCCAGCGAGGAGCCTGCAACCACGGTACTTGCCCTTGACCTAAATTGAACCCCAGGGCCCTTCAGTCTGCAGACCGACACTCTGTCCACTAAGCAAACAGGCTGGGGCTGGTCTTGTGTTCTAATTAGTTAACCAAGATAACTATGTGACTATCGTACTGCATGTTATTCTCTCTCTCTTTCTCTCTTTTTCAACTCTTGGTTAAATAAGTGATTTATTGGAGATATGAAGTCTGGACGTTTACTTTAGCTTTGATTTATGGCATGAGCTCCTTTTTTTGAAGTAAGATCTTCAAATCAATAAAATTGTAATAGAAGTGATAATAATATGCAAACTATTTCCAACAATTTTGGATCACTTTAAACACGAGTCTTGTAATTGCAACACAATTTACTTTGATTATCTCCTTCCCAAATTAAATCTGGTACTGATTCTATCCTGCACAACGACAGGGACATTTTTTTTTTCATAATAAGATTTTTAAAATTATTTTAAACCCAAATGAAGATGCATTAAATAAGGAAAAAGACCTTAGAAAAACACTTCTTTAAATTAGTTCGAAAACACTTAATGAGTAGCCTAGTTTAACTTGGCACACGGAGACAATATCATAAATCTCCATTTCTGTATGCAAAGGTCCTTCTTGCTTTAGTTGGGTCCTTATTAGTGAGACGGTAGTAAGCAGTACACTCTGCTTCCTGCCCTTGACCCATTATCTGGAAAATGTTCAGAGACCATCCCTATTCATATTCAAATCTCCATTAATCTTGCAGGCCACATATACAAGAATGTTAAAATAAAAATGTAATTGCTATTACGCATTCTTGTTCTGTACAATTTCTGTCTCTTATGATGAAGGATAAAACATTTTTTCTTCTGTTTGACAACAGAAACCAAAGTAAGGTAAATTCCAAGTTAGTAGGTATTTAAATTCCAGAGAAGTAAGTTTATTCTGTACACCTGAAAATACCTTTGATGAGACAGTGCATAATATATTCAGTAAGAACAACAATATTTTGTCATGAAATCAGTAAATGTTTGCCCTCCCTACTTGGGTCTGCATATATGGAGAATATATGACAATACAACTGTAGTATAGCTAGTCAGTATTTGCTCCATAATCCTATGAAAGTGATATTTTTTGTGTGTTTTTTTGGCCTGTAGTAAACACCAAGTCATAACTATGGAAGTCAGGTGTAGATAGATAGAAAAATAGGTAGGTAGGTAGATAGATATGCATAGATGTATAGATACACAGATATAGATATGTGTAGATGTGTCTGTATTATTGATATGTTTTACATTATATAGATGGTATTTTTTCACTGATACTTTTTCAGAAACAAAGAAAATGAGTAGAGAACAACTGAACTTATAAAAATGAATGAAACATTTCTTCCAGAAACCGTAATCATAGCTATATACAAAGCTATGACTATGATGCTGCTGAAATTTATATTCTAACGAAAAACACAAGGAAATCTGATCCTGGGTTGGTTAAGAAAATCGCATCCGTGCTAATAAGGATGTAATGTCTTCCTTCATTGTCTTAGCTCCATCTCTCTCTCTTCTCTCAAGGTTGCCTAGTATCTCTTGTTTGTATTGAAATTCAATTATTACTGGTAGAAATACCCAGGGTTTTGCACCTGTAGATTTTCAGTTCACCACAGAGGAGCAACTGTATCCACCCCCCCACACACATACGCACACTCTTTTCTCTAATAGACTCTGTAACATGCTTGGCACATGTTTCTTAGTCCCATGGCACGGCTTCTCTGTTCATCTGTGGATTCATAGCTGTGCTTTTTACTCACCTGATGTGTTACTCACAGCTGCAGTAATAGAAAGGGACTCCATCCTGCCCTGAATTTTGGCAGGAAGAGTAATTCACCACTTGGATCTGAACTAAAATTAGCCTCCACATTGGTTGGAAACATGAGCACCTTTTTATGCCTTATGCAATACCATTGAATATTTTCCCCCTGGCTGCCGCACTGTGTGATTTAGCCTTAACTATGTTTTGCACACGTATTGTGGATTTCAATAGCTCTAAGAATTGGTGAAAATTCTGTTTTTGTAACTTCACAAATTATTTTGGACCCAGGTTAGTTGGTAGTCTGGAATGTGCCATGCAGGTTTATGGTCATAAAGCAATTAGATATTTAAAATTTTATAAAGGAATCATATTCACCATATGAAGGGAGAGGATGAAGTGCATTACACTTTATAATGTGTTCCCTGTTATAAAAACCTCGAGAATGAGAACTCCCTCTATATGGAATCATCTGTGTTTTGAAAAAGGAATCTTATAAAACATGCTGCCAGTACTTGCAGCTGCAAGACATACAGATTTCATACAGTTTCTACTTGTGCCTGGGGCAGGTGAAGGTTAGAAGCACCCACTTTAGACAAAACTGAAAAGTGTTTGAAGTTTTGTTGTTTCTCTTGTTTGATTTCTCTCTCTGACATAGAAGATACTTATTTTTTTAATATATTTTATGATTTTTTACAGAGAAGAAGGAAAGGAATAGAGAGTTAGAAACATCTATGAGAGAGAAACATGGATCAGCTGCCTCCTGCACACCCCCTACTGGGGTTGTGCCGGCAACCAAGTACATGCCCTTGACCGGAATCGAACCTGGGACTCTTAAGTCTGCAGGCCGACGCTCTATCCACTGAGCCAAACTGGTTAGGGCGAAGATACTTATATTTAATACACAAATACCAAAGTATTTTAGGTGAAAGCTTTGAACACTGAACTCAGCTGGATCTGGCTTTGAATCTCAGCTCTGAAACTTATTAGTGATGTCATTTTTGCAAATCTGACCTCATTTTTTTTTCATTTATTTGTTCAAAAAATTATTAAACGGTGCTAGGAATAGTATGAAGTACTGGCAAGCCTAGTTTCTTGGATTTTAAGAATTAAATATAATAATTCAAATAGAACAATGAATAAAATGTATGGAATACAGTGCTTGATCAATATTATTTAGATTCCCTTATCTTTTATGTTAATCTAAAATTAATTACATTTTAAAACTCATTCACATAATTTTACCTGCACACATATAGATATGTATATATAGTGTGTGTACATATTGTGTGTGTTACTATATGCTTTTCAAATTTTACCATGTGGATGTTTTGTGAAGTGAAAAATAATATAGGTATATTTAGATATTAAAAAATTTCATTGTAACATGACTTGGACTGAATGAGTAATATGTACAAGGAAGGAAAGAACTGATGGTTTCCTTTACCCTTTCTCTTTCAGAGTCCTCTAACTATACGCATAGTTTAAATTGTGTAATAAATGAAATTGTGATTATATTTTTATTTAATTTTTATAATGTGAATATTTAGTGTCATGTAATGAAAGGAAAAAGTATATAGTGAATGAGAGTTTAATATAAGCATAGAGATACAATAACTTACTTAGAAATATTATGGATCTATCTACTCCCGTGATGTACTATTTGATATAAATGTAATTTCCCTATAGCAAAAATAAAAATAAATAAATGTAAGTGTATTACAGTTAAGAATTTTACAAAATTTAATTTCTAGGTAGTATGCTAAATTTAATGAGGGATATTTTATTAAAGATACATATTTTTTCCTACAACAATATTCTAAAACCTTACAATTGTTTTTAAAATCGTTATATTTAATTTTAAAGGAGTCTTAAAATTAGTTGAATAAAATTTAAATGTGAAAAGATTTAGGAATTCTATTGCATTATCATTATCAGTAAAATTGAGTAAATACTATTGGTTCGATTATTTCTGAATTTATTACTTTTGTTGTTTTTTAAATTTTAGCACCATATTAGATAATTATACATTCAAAAGAATATTGGATTTGGTAATTGATTGTAAAAGGACAATATGATTTTATTATAAAAGATATCTGCATTCCACATATATAATGAAGCATAAAACGAGGCTCCAACACCTTTATTTTTTAGTCTTGATTTGCACTGATATTTTGTTCTAATTATTTGTTTAATCCTTTAGTCTTGATATATATTATATTGAATGAGCACTGAAGCACAGAAAAATACTGGAAATATTTTTGATTCAGTTTATTAAGTAAAATTATTTTGGCCACAAATGCATAAAATCAGTTTATGCTGTAACAAGTTCCTGAGATACTGATTGAGAACTTGGTTTAGACTATCAACCTATATATGGACTTTTATTTTATTTTTATTAGTTTTATATTTATTGTTTAAAGTATTGCCCTGACTGGTTTGGCTCAGTGGACAGAGCGTCGACCTGCGGACTGAAGGGTCCCGGGTTCAATTCTAGTTAAGGGCATGTACCTTGGTTGCGGGCACGTCCCCAGTGGGGCGGGGGGGGGGTACAGGAGGCAGCTTATCGATATTTCTCTCTCATGGATGTTTCTAGCTCTCTATCCCTCTCCCTTTTTCTCTGTAAAAAATCAATAAAATATATTTTTAAAAAAATCCTTTTAAAAAAATAAAAAAAGTGTTACAGATATCTTCTTCCTTCTGCAGGCCTTCACCACTCTATTGTCTGTGGTACCCTCCTGGACCTCCCTCTCTGGTACCCTCCCGGACCTCCCCCTGTGGTACCCTCCTGGACCTTCCTCTCTGGTACCACAGAGGGAGGTCCAGGAGGGTACCACAGAGGGAGGTCCAAGAGGGTACCACAGGGGGAGGTCCAGGAGGGTACCACAGGGGGAGGTCCAGGAGGGTACCACAGAGGGAGGTCCAGGAGGGTACCACAGAGGGAGGTCCAGGAGGGTACCACAGAGGGAGGTCCAGGAGGGCACCACAGAGGGAGGTCCAGGAGGGCACCACAGAGGGAGGTCCAGGAGGGTACCACAGAGGGAGGTTCAGGAGGGTACCACAGAGGGAGGTCCAGGAGGGTACCACAGAGGGAGGTCCAGGAGGGTACCACAGGGGGAGGTCCAGGAGGGTACCACAGAGGGAGGTCCAGGAGGGTACCACAGAGGGAGGTCCAGGAGGGTACCACAGAGGGAGGTCCAGGAGGGTACCACAGAGGGAGGTTCAGGAGGGTACCATAGAGGGAGGTTCAGGAGGGTACCACAGGGGGAGGTCCAGGAGGGTACCACAGGGGGAGGTCCAGGAGGGTACCAGAGAGGGAGGTCCAGGAGGGTACCACAGGGGGAGGTCCAGGAGGGTACCAGAGAGGGAGGTCCAGGAGGGTACCAGAGAGGGAGGTCCAGGAGGGTACCACAGGGGGAGGTCCAGGAGGGTACCACAGGGGGAGGTCCAGGAGGGTACCAGAGAGGGAGGTCCAGGAGGGTACCAGAGAGGGAGGTCCAGGAGAGTACCGAATACGGAGTTTTGATGCCTCTTCTGGTGGAATTAAGGCTCATCACCCAGCGAACACATCAGTGTGTTCACTAACCAGGAAGCTTCCCTAAACTTGAGGTCCAGGGTTTGTATCAGGGTTTCATTACCTAGGCATAATTGGTTAAATCATTGGCCATGGGAAGGAACTTAATATTTAGCCTCCCTCCCTTCCTTGGAGATTGGACAGGCTCAAAGTTCTGTTCTCTAATCACATGGTTCATCTTTTTACTATTACTGTCCCCATCCCACAGCTTTCTAGGGTCTTACTGTTGTAACCTCGTTAGCATAAACTATCAGATGTGATCTAAGGAACTCACGAATAACAAAGATGCTCCTCATACTTGTGAAATTTCAAGAGTTAAAATCTTCCTCCCAGGTACCAGGGATGAAGGCTAGTGTGACTGTATTATGCAATAGGTACCAGTTTTACATATTTAAATTCAAAACCATATGTCTGAGGATTACGAGTATGTAGTACTTGGGGAAAGTTTAGACAATTTTGGAATAATTTGCTTCACAAGATATCATGATGGAATATAATGAGTTAAAAGTATTTCATTTCTGATTTGTTTTCCATTCACTCTCAAAAATGATTTGGATTTTGGTCTGAGGAAATCTATGACTAGAATCTCATGTGTGTCTCACTGATTTTATGATCATATATTTGGGTATATTTATTATAATATTCATATTTGCATCTTCAGATTTACCTTACTCTACATTAAGAAAACTATTTTCCACATCCAATTAAGAAGCAAATTCAAAAAAATTATTTATTTTACATAGCTATTCATCTTTAACACATTTGAAATATCATATTTCATAAAATAAAATTCTAGGACATGATTTCAGAACCATTACATATAATGAATGGCAACTCTACATGTAAGTTAAGACAAATATTCTCTTTGTGTAATGGGAAAAAATGGGTCACCTGTCTTAAAAATATACATGCAACAAAGAGATGAATGTTTGCTGATGCACCAGATTATACATTTTCATGAGCAGTTGTGCTTAAAACTTTGTTTAAATATCAGTTTAGCAAATTACTAGGATAAAATATCATAATTTACATATTACTATAGACTGTTAAGGGGATTGGAGTATAGTTAGGTCAGAAGAAATCTGGATGAAAAAGAAAGGTCTTCTCAAGTTCATATGCTTTCCCTCTTCACATTTAGTGAAAATGCCCAATTTTTTCATTACTGTATCCAAGTCTTACATTTGACATACATACTTAAATGATTACAGCCATGAAAAAGAAGAAAAAGAAACCTTATGGGTAATGATTGACATGTTCCAAGATATAGTGGAAAGCCTGCGAGAAAGCAAGTAATTGTTATTTCTAAATGTTACCAGCGTCAATGTCACTCTGAAAAGTATCTTTTATTTGTGAAGAAGCCACGTTGAAACTGTGGAAAAGTCTCATGAATAAGTAGTTTAACTTTGTGACGTGGAAGAAATTTGGCAGTGCCTGTGAGGAGATTAAACTGCTTTCATGAAGAGATAAAAAAGTAAAGTCCCAATTGCTGACTCAGTCCTTGTACTTAAAATAATGAAGTCTCCAATTAGCATATCCTTTCATCCTCTTTCTTACATAGTGATGTGGAAGCAAAAAAGAGACATTTATAGAATCATATATTTCTGTCCTTGATGCGTGGCATTGGATTAATGATGTCCTGGATCCAGACGAAGAAATAAACTCAGCAATCCCCCTGAAGACGCTTACAGTCCAGTGAAAGTAAAGACGGATGCATCATTGTCTGTGGTGACAGCCGTAAGGCTGGAGAGGGATGCAGCAGGTAGGAAGGAGCTTTCTTCTCCTTCCTGGTGAATAATGCAGCTCCCTTGCCTGGTCCCTTTACTCCGATACATGTTTTGGATTAATCACCACTCTTTTCTCTTGAAGACATTGGGTCTTGAAAAGTGCTGTGTAAAGGTTTTAATTTTTTTTTCTTTCACACACACCATTCTCAATAAATAAACAAATCTATACTAATAATCTATACTGATAAAAGGATAATATGCTAATTAGACTGGACATCTTCTGGAAAAAGCCATGGTGGTGGGGGCCGAGGTGGAGGTGGTTAGGGGTGATCAGGCCGGCAGGGGAGAGCAGTTAGGAGGGCCTGCGGGATCGGGCCTAAACTGGCAATCGGACATCCCCCGAGGGGGTCCTGGATTGGAGAGGGTGTGGTCAGGCTGAGGGACATCCCCCCAGTGCATGAATTTCGTGCACTGGGTATCTCGTAATAAATAAATACACACGCACATATTCCACCAACCCAACATCCTCAGATATATTTAGTTTTCTTTCTTTTTTCTTTGCTTGGGATATTATTCTTACGTTCAAAACATTTCATTGTTCTGCTCTATGTGTTGTTGTTTTTTGTGTGTTGCTTGATATAATATACATTGTGAAGCATCAATATGTTTTGATTTTTTTAAGTATCTTTTTTTTTAAATTGTTTTATTGCTTAAAGTATTACAAAGGGTATTACATATGTGTCCTTTTTTTCCCCCTGCCCTTGACAATCCCCTGGCCTCCCCTATGTTTCTATAGTGCTCCCAACATGACATAATACTAATAGCTTTTTGTTTGTATGTTTTCATTATTTTTTGTGTTTTTTTTTTGCTGAGTGTTAGCAAACAAACAAAAAAACTTATATGGATTATCTATTTAAATCACTAAAAAACATTATGGGGAAATTATATTACTCATATTTTACAGATAAAAAAACTGAGGCCAAATGAATTTAGTTAATTAAAAGATTACAAACCTAATAAATGCAAAGACTGAGATATGAACCTGACATTCTGCCCCCAGAGTATTGTGGTCTATCTCTTAATTCATGAACAAACTGAGACAAAACAAATTTAGGTAAATAAGAGACTTCACATCTAGTAAGTGATAGGACTGCCTTAGGAACCTGACTTTCTGCTCAGAGTCAGTGGCCTGGCTCTTAATTAGCAGTGGTACCAGATAGGGTCCTAATGACTCCCGTTTCTGGATTGGATTAATGCAGTGAATGAAAACTAAAAGTGTTTCCTGGAATCCCTGCCCCTGTACTGGGAGTCGCAGCTGACCAGTACCCCAGGACCCAGAACCCTACTTAGATTTAAGCTACAGTGGGCAGTTGCCACCAGGTGGCACCAAATACAACCAGAAATGGAGAAACCTGCTAGTATACAAGAGAACCCTCTATCTAGGAAAGTTCAGCTTTATCATTTTTGCAAGTTAGCTTACAGTAGTGAGACTTTTTTTTTTACTCTACATATCTTGTTGTGATGGAATTTTCTATACTTTGGGTTGAAATAAAAAATGCTGAAAAGAGAATATGAAGATTTTTATGGATGCTTGCAAATACTTTTAAGAAAAAAACTATATTTGGCCTACCTGAGAGTTGAAAGAAAATTTAAAAGCTATTAATTGTAAACACATGAAATGATTGAATTCCCCTTATAATATCAATGTAAAAAAGAAAGTAGAGCTATTGCCTGAACATTTCTAATGAGAAGTACAATCCCCAAGGACTACCTGTGCCATCTTTGGTCAAATGTTTTTCTAAAAGCCAAAACCTATATTTTCGTAACTTTTCTTTATTGTGTTTTTCTTTAATGCTTCATGGTTTTCCAAGCAGTTGCTTGCTCTTTACCATGCTGCATATCTTTCTAAAAGATTTGTATGGCAGAATAGAATATTTCTAATTAGTTATATTCTTCATACTTGAGTTTCATTTTATCAAATTATATTGATACAAGTGTAAAAAGTGTTTGCATCCTTTGCCATAACATGTTAAATACTATACTCTAGTTGTCTTATTGCTCTACTGATGCTCTTAGTTTTATTATTCCATTTTTTCCTCTTTCTTTTTTCTTATCTAGCTAATCTCTATATACATTGTTTTTATTTGGGGGAAGGGAATAAATTGGAGAGAAGAGATTATAGACAAGTGAGTGGGAATTAAAGTGTATGTTCTTATCTAGTTTCCGGAGAAGCTTGCCAATTTTACCGAAGACAGCAATAACATCAGATCATCGAAAAATCTCAGTCATGATCAAACAATATATTTTGAAAAGGAAAAAGGGCATATTCCAAAGGAGATAGGGTTTAATTTTATATGACACATGATTCTTTGTTTTTAATTAGAGTAATTTAAAATATACCACACATACAATATACTGTCCTTAAAAATCTTATGAGCTTTCACTTTTGAAAAGCAGAAGAAAAGAAATAGTAAAACTTAGAGCAATCATCAAAGAAACTGAAAACAAGGAATCGATAGAGATGATCAACAAAATCAAAAGCTGTTTTTATAAATATATATAAAAAAAGATATTCAACTAAAAAAAAGGAGAGAAAACACAAATTACTAACATCACTGCAGATACCGAGGAAATTAAATGGATAAGAAGGGAGAACTATGAACAACTCCATAATCACAAGTTTGATAACCTTGATGAAATGGACCATGCCTGCTAAAATTCACATAAGAAGAAATAGACCATCTGAACAGGCATACATCTATTAAAGACATTGAATCAAAATTCATAATGTTCTAGGACTTAAAGCACCAGGCTCAGATGGGTTCACTGGTGAATTGTACACCACACTTAAGGAAGCATTTATACCAATTCTCAACAGTCTCTTCTAGAATACAGAAGCAGAGGTTGTGCCTCCTAACTCATTCAATTATGTTTGCGTTGCTAAAACCAAGTCACTGTAGGAAAGCTTCAGATCAATATCAACACTAATAAAAGAGAAAAATGGTAATTGGCGTACGAGCTACCCTTTTCATTGGCTAATCAGGGCTATATGCAAATTAACTGCCAACTAAGATTGGCAGTTATCTGCCAACTAAGATTGGCAGTTAACTGCCAACTAAGATTGGCAGTTAACTGCCAACAAGATGGCGGTTAATTTGCATATGTAGGCACAATGCAGGGAGGCGAAAGGGAAAGCAGGAAGAAGCCCCCTGCCACTGACAGTGATCGGAAACCCAGGGGGGAGCTAAGAGCTGGGGGGCAGGGCAAAGGCAGCCCCAGGGCCGCCTTTGCCCTGCCCCCCAGCCATGATCAGAGAATCAGGTGCCTTTTCTGCCCTGGCCAGTGATAGCAGGAAGTAGGGGTGGAGCCAGCGATGGGAGCTGGGCACGGTAGAAGCTGGCAGTCCCAGGAGCTAGGGTTCCCTTGCCTGGGCCTAAAGCGAAGCCCAGGATCGTGGGGCCGCTGCAGCTGCAGGTCCCCGCTGCCCGGGCCGGACACCTCAGCCAGAGGTGTCAGGCCTGGGCAAGGGGCCGATCCTGTGATTGGAGGGTGATAGGGATCAATGCCTGAGGGCTCCCAGTATGTGAGAGGGGGCAGGCTGGACTGAGGGACACTCCCCCCCACACACACCCAGTGTACGAATTTCGTGCACCGGGCCCCTAGTATTTTATAAACATAGATGCAAACTTTTCAATAAAATATTAGGAAATTGAATCCAACAATGTCTATATGAAAGTATACACCTTAATTAAGTGACATTTATCCTAGATATGAAAAGCCGATACAAAATTTAAAAAGGGAATTTATACAACTCATCACATCACCAGCTAAAGAACACCACATGATTAAATCTAGATATAGAAAAGTATTTGAAAAAAATCAGTCCGCACTAATGATTTAAAACTCTGTGCAAACTAGTAATAGAGAGGCACTTCTTCAACTTGATAAAGAAAACCTGCAGAAACCCTTCAGCTGACATCATAAACTTGAAGCTTTCCCACCAAGATCAGGAACAAGGCAAAGATGACCATTCTTACCTGCTGGGGTCCAACCCCAGCTGGTCCAGGGGTCCCCAAAGGTGTGGACGGAGTCGGCGAAGAAGGAAGGACACGGAGACAGTGTTCAGTTGATCAGCAGCCTAGCCAGGATCTCCAGCCAGGATCTCCAGCCAAGTTCTGGTCTGGATCTCCAGAGAGGTTCTGCTTCGGAGCTCCAGCCAGGTTCTGTAGCCAGTTCTCCAGCCAAATTCTGTCTAGGATCTCTAGCCAGGTTCGGTCACCAGGTTCTAGTCAGGTTCTCTTGCCATATTTCTGTAGTCAGGTTCAGTCCAGGATCTTTTGCCATGTTCTCTCCAGCGAAGTTCTTCTGTCTGTAGGTTCTGTCTTCTGAGTTCTGACTTCTAAGTTCTGTTTCTTGCTGTCTTGTTACATCTGTATTTATACCAGTTGATTCAATCCTATCAATCTCTATTACAAAGGTTAGGGCGTTTCTTATCTCCATTCCAGGGAGTAAAGATTATGTAGCTTAAGCATGATTGTTCATAGTTAAAGTGACTAATTACCCGCCTGGCACTTAGTTGAGGGGTTTTATTCCCTCCCTTACTTCAGGGAAAAATCCCTACCTGGGGAAACAACCTTTCTCGGAGAGGTGACCTTGGTTAAAACACACAGTGCGAAGGGGAGAAAACATATTAAGAACAGTATGCTATATACGCCAGGTCCCTTGAAACATATGCTGTGCAGATGTTTCTATCCTGCAGCAACTGTGTCAAGCAGCCCTTGCTTTTTGACATTATACTAGAAGTCCTACCTAATTCAATAATATAGAAAGGGAAGTAAAAGGTATACAGTTTGGAAAGGAAGATACAAAACTGTTCTCAGATTACATAATCATCTATGTAAAAATTCAAAAGACTTGACAAAAAATACTCATGAAACAAATTATTGATAATAGATTGCAGAATACAAAGTAAAAGTCAGTTCCTTTCCTATACCAACAATGAACAAATGGGATTTGAAATTACAAATACATTATCTTTACAACAGTAACAAAAATGAAATACTTGCGTATAAGTCTAATAAAATATGTATATAGTCTATATGAGAAAAACTACAAAACACTAATGAAAGATATCAAAGAACAATGAATTAAATGGAGATATTCTATGTTCATGGAAGGTAAGAATCAATATAAGATGTCAGTTCTTTGCAACTTGGTCTAAAGCAGCAGTTCTCAACTTGTGGGTCACGACACCTTTTGCGGTCAAAGGACCCTTTCACAGGGGTCGCCTAAGACCATCCTGCATATCAAATATTTACATTACAATTCATTACAGTAGCAACATTACAGTTATGAAGTAGCAACGAAAATAATTTTATGGTTGGGGGTCACAACATGAGGAAGTGTATTTAAAGGGCCAGAAGGTTGAGAACCACTGGAAAGAGTCAACACAATCCTAATGAAAACCCCAGCAAATTATTTTGTGAATTTAGACAAACTAGTAGTAAAGTTTATATGGCGAGGCAAACACCTGGTGTAGCAAACTCAGTCTTGAAGGAAAAGAACAAAGTTGGAGGACGAATACAACTTCCAATAAAGCTACAGTAATAAAACAATGTGGTGTTTGGTGAAAGAATACACAAGAGATCACTGGAACAGGATAAAAAGACTAGAACTAGTTCCACATAAATAGGAGTTAACTGTTCTTTGACATGGGAGCAGAGGCAATGCAATTGAGCAAATATAACCTTTTCCATAAATAGTGGAACATCAACATACACAAAGTGGATCCAGAAACATACTTTATATCCTAAAACATATTAACTTGAAGTGGAACATAGACATAAATGTAAAATTATAAAACTCCTAGAAGATAAAATAGGAGAAAACCAACATGGCTTTGGTTAGGACAATTTTGGACACACATCAAAGACACAACCCATGATGGAAAGAATTAATAAGCTAGACTTCATTGAAATAAAAATAAAAACAAAAACCTTTTGCTCTACAAAAGACACTGTCAAGATAATGAGAATACCAGGCACAGACTTGGAGAAAGTATTTGCAAAGACACGATTGACAAAGGACATTACCAAAAACATGCAAAGGATTTTTAAAACTCAACAATAAGAAAATGAACAATCTGATTTTTTAAAAAGTGGACAGAAGACATGCAGCTCATCAAAGAAAACATATAGATGGCAAGTAAGTCTATGAGATTATTGTCACTAGGGAATTGCAAATTAAAACAATGAGATACCACTACATACCTATTAATGTGGCCAAAAATTAAAATACTAACAACACCAAATGCTGGTGAGGATGTTGCCATATGATCCATCAATCACACTCCTTGATATTTATACAAATGAATTGAGAACTTATATCCACACAAAAACCTGAACATGGATGTTATAGTGACTTCCTTTGTAATTGACAAAGCTTCGAAGTAATCAAGGTGTTCTGGTATTTTTAAACAATGGAATATTATTAATTATAAAAATAAATAAATGAACTATCAAGACGTGGAAAGACATGGAGGGCACTTAAATGCATGTTACCAAGTGAAGGAAGGGAGCATGAAAAGGTTACATACTGTATTCTTCCAAGAATATGATATTTTGGAGAAAGCAAAGCTATGGAGATGGTAAAAAGATCATCGGTTGCTAGAGGTTATGGGGGAGAGAGGCATGAAGAGGCAAGATACAGAGAAATTTTAGGGCAGTGAATCTATTTAGTATAATACTGTAATGATGGATACATGTGCATTTGTCAAATACCACGAGTTAACTCTAAACTATGGATTTTGGGTGATAATGTGTCAATGTAAGTTCATTGATACAAATACACCACTGCGGGGGGTGGGGGGCGGGATGTTAACCTCAGGGGCAGTTGTGTGTCTCTGTGAGAAAGGGGTATATGGGAACTCTCTGCACTTTCCACTCAGTTTAGCTGTGAACCTAAAACTGCTCTAAAATAAAGTTTATTTATTTAAGAAAAGAGTTACACATTTCTTCCTTTTATGTTAAGGCTACTTGGACACACATTTCAGCTTTAAAAATTGATATGGCAATAGATTACATGGTCAATTAGACAAGGGTGTGGTAATACATTTATAATGTGACACTTTCAGCCTCTGGTGTGATTAATAACCGTGCATTAAACGTTGGCTGAGGAATCTCACTTGGTAATGATCACGAGGTTATTACTATTTGGACAGGGGTCTACGCCTGAGGAAGGACGCGAGTATGTTTTCTTAGGTAACTACTTTAGATGCCTGCACTGCAATGCCTCGTAAATGATGAGTCATTAGTAACAGTAAAGTAGGGATTAAAAACTAAACTGTAATGAGCATTCTATGTGTGCCAGACACTTGTAGTAAGAGCTACCACATGAATAATCATATTTTATCTTTCAATTATCCCTGTACTTTTTTTGTCCCATTTTTTGCATTGAGGCACCAGAAATCAAGTAAATTTCTCAGTCATACAGATAGCAATATTAGATGGGTGACAATGGTTTTGCCTCCAGAAGGTGTCGTTTTTATCAATCAGACTTCTGATGAAAACTAAGCAAGGGTCTGTTCACCGTCATATTCTCTAACAAGCCTAGATGATATGGATTCATGTGGCTGTTTTACCCGATTGTTGCCCACCTTCCTCTGTGGCCTCTTGGGACTCCTCTTGACTATCAAGGACTGGGAGGGCAGGAGCAGTGAGTTTTAAAGATAATAGTATTTGAAGATCCAAATATCTAGGCTACTAAGCATCTTTAAGTAAAGAGAAATAAAACAAGGGCGATCTCAGAAATATTTTTAATAGCCCAAAGTTTGTGAAGTACAATTCATTGAATTAAAATGCATGATAAATTATTTTACACGAGAATGCTAATGAGTCTACAGAAAGGGCAACAATAAATCAGCAGAATATTTTGGTAACTGTAGAATAAATAGAATTATGTTAATTTGTATAGCAATTGGTTTATATACAATTTATATTTCCATATTGCAAGACATTCAACACCCTGCATTTTAAAACATCCTCATCATTGTAAGCCAATAAATCAATTTTTGTGTCTTTTATTCTCCAGTCACCTTAATAAATTAGCGTACAAAACACACACAATGTAGGTTGTCCATATTTATATTTATGTACTTTTTTGGCTCACCAAATATAGATTCCACTCCCCACCCCCCGCCCTTATGTAGCATCCTATTTAAACTTTTTTAGCAAGCTTGCATTTATTTGCAGTTGTTGCTGACAGAATAGTGACAAAATTATCAGTTTGGGAAATTAGGAGGGAAAAAACAAAACAGATTTTATTCCACATGCTGAAGCCTCAGGCTAAAATTTAAAAAAAATCTTAGATGCAAATAGCACCCTTCTTTAGGAATATCATCATAGTTTGTGCTATCTTATAAATCACCCAATAACAAAATAATTTTCTTTTTAGATATACTGGTTATTTTGCTCTAACTGACTTTTAATCTTTAGGGGAAATATTCACATAATAATTTTATTTATTTATTTATTTATTTAATTTTGTTTTATTGCTTAAGGTATTACAAAGAGTATTACATATGTCTCCTTTTTTCCCCCCTCCCCTTGACCTTCCTCCGGCCTCCCCTACCCATCACATAATAATTTTAAAAATTTTAGTTTTGGTAATGTTCTCTCTATAAGATTGAAAAATTCTGTAACAAAGACACATTAAAATAATTTCTCTTTAGTATATAATTTACATGTACATTGTGTGTTGCATAGTTATAATCATGTATAAATATAAAATCAGTTGCTTTCCACTTATAACGTTTGGGATAATTCTATAAGAGAAGGAAAAGCATTGGCTTATATGACACTATCAATTTCATCTAGAGCTGCAGGTATTTCATTAATACTTTAGCAGATGAATATATGACATTTAAAATATTTATCTAACTGAAAACTGAAGACATAAATCCATTAAACATGCTATTGGCTGAGATTTAAAAAAAATCACAGACATTTGAAGTCTGTTTTAATATGTATCCTATAACTTAAATTATTTTTCAAATGCGTATTGTATTAAAAAAGGAATACAGAAGAAATAAACAGTAAAAATAAAATATATTTGTTTAATTCACTTCTCTTATTTGATCCTCTGCTGCTTTATCGGTAATATTTTATCCTGTAATATTATTCATGAGACTCAATAGTAGTGGACATGACTAATGGTTACAGTGTAAAATGCATCTTCACTCCGCTTTCTTGGATGGGGATTTGAGAGTGCAGAGTAATGTAAATAATTAATGTAAAGCGATGCCTGGAGCTGAGAGGGTATTCAAAAGTTTGTACAAATGAATTGTAAAAGTGATGGCGTTTTGTATTTATTAGCATACAAGAACATTTCTATACGGATCTAGAAATACATCCCAGAGGGGGACTATTTGTCCTCAGGTTCTTATCCTTTGTTATTCATTGGAAAGAAAGTGAACAAAGGATGGAATTAAATATGACAATATAATGGAGAGCTTTACATATACATATGTATATATATTACTGTATTTCACAGTAGCTACATATCAGAGTAACACAAACGTGCTTAAAGAGATGTTAATAGAATTTTATTTTTCCTTTCAATTCCAAGCTTGTCAATGGCAGTGAGCCTGGTATCCACTTAGATGTGGACCAAGGCATCGGGGTCAGAAATAACACGTTATGTGAACCTCCATTCAGTGGACCGTGAGCAATGCAGTAGAATTTGACCTGCAGAGTGTCACTATGAAACATGCCAACTTGGCTTTATTTAGTTTTTCCTGCAGGTTTCCTTAGAGTGAAGCAGGAACATAACTCCGAAGGCAAGGCCATGAATCTCCTTTTGTTAGAGGCCTAGGCAATTTGACACAAATATGCCATTATCCTGGTTTATTAAATCCTGCATCTTTCTGAATCCTTGAATAATAATTAGTGTGCTTAGATAAATAAATATACCAGATACACTACAAATGATTGGCCACAATTATCATTTTTATCAACCAGACTTCTGATGAAACTTAAGCAAGCGTTTCTGTTCAGGGTCCTATTCTCTAGCAGGTCTAGATCATACGGATCCATGTGGCTGATGAGTTGTTTACCCATTGGCTTTAAAACTCAACAGACCTCGGGTTGACATAACATTTTGAAAATTAGTGGTTTAAACAAAGCTTTTTTAAGAGTCAGCCATTCACCCCCTGAAAACAGTATATTCTAGGTAGGAATGCCCGATTTAGCACATAAAAATACAGGCTGTCTAGCTAAATTTGAATTCCAGATAAATAATGAATAATTTCTTAGTATAAGAATCTCCCATGCAATATTTGGAACATATTTATACTTTGCAAAAATATCAGCTTTATCTGAAAGGCAAGTTTTCCAGGTAATGAGGTGTCCTCTGTTTAAGCTGTCAACCCTATATTAAGACATCCAGGGGCAGAGCAGGAAAAGCACAGTTTCTGCTACATGACCAGCTCTCTCTGCGAAATAATAAACTTCCCACAAAACTCTCTATTTCAGGATGGTAATATGCATGGATTACACTTTTTTTCTTAATTCAATTCATTCAACAACTATGTATTGAGTACCCACTGGATGTCAGAAATTCTGCAAGGTGGCCTCAAACAGATTGTCAAACTGTAGCGGGAAGGCCGGGGAGCGGTGGGGGGCAGGATGGAGGGGTGTAAGAGATCAACCAAAGGACTTGTATGCATGCATATAAGCATAACCAATGGACATAAGACACTGGGGGGTAGGGGAGGCCAGGGGATTAATCAAGGGCAGGGGGGAAAAAAGGGACACATATGTAATACCCTTTGTAAGACTGTAAGCAATAAAATAAAATTAAAAAAAAAAAGAAATTCTGCAAGGTGCTTAGCAGTGAAAATTAGACCACTGCGGTTAGGGAGAAAACAGTTTAGCTGAAAGAGAGATACTAAGCAAAATAAATCAATAAAATAATTATGAATGGAGAAAGATAAATGTTATTGTTAGGGTTGCTGCAGAAGGTATGCACAAGGTCAAAATGGGTAAAAAAAATATAAATTTATTAGATGATCTGGAAACCAGATGGGCTGAGCCCTAAACTGCTGCCAGCACCCAGGGATGGGGAGTCAGAGGTTTTCAAGGACTTTAGGTGGACTTTATTTGGGACTGAATTCTCTGGGAGGGTCCCGGTCCTGGGAAAATCCTGAGGGGAAAGTGACTGGTCTTAGCAAGTGGAATGTAGTCTGAGGAAAGGGAATGTTGGTTTCAAAATAATCTAAAGGTCAGTTTCCCAGGGGAGGAGGTGTGTACTCTATTATTTGATTAGACCTAACAGATAAAAAAAAAAAAGGAAAGAAATAGTGATTCCAGAGGAAAGATGGCCATCTTTAAATAGAGAGGCTGGGAAAAAGCTAGCTGAGGAGAGAAACTTTGTTCTGAGGCCTAAAGATCAAGGGTGATCTGAACTAGTCATACCCAAACCTGAAATAAGAGCACTCTGGAGAGTCGTGTTGCTGATGAAAATGGGCTCTTGTGGTGTCCGGAGAAAGGAGTTTCAAAGGGTACTCTCATGTGAGAAGTTTAAGTGCAGAGGCAAGATTTATTGGGGTGAAGGGAAATAATATGTCCCTGAGGATATAGAGGGTACGCAGGAGGTAGCAACTGCCCCAGATCCCTGATAATCCTCCATATGTTTTCTTGGTTTCAGAAATAAGCAGGCTTGTATCCTTTCTGGTCGGTATTTCTGGTTTCTTGTGATATATTCCTAGAAGTGGGATCACTGGGTCAAATGGGAGTTTCATTTTTAACTTTTTGAGGAAACTCCATACTGTCTTCCACAGTGGCTGCACCAGTCTGCATTCCCACCAGCAGTGCATGAGGGTTACAATTTACAATAGTTAAGATTTGGAAACAACCTAAGTGCCCATCAGCAGATGAGTGGATTAAAAACTGTGGTACATCTACACAGTGGAATACTACGCCCCTATAAAAAAGAAGAAACTTTTACCATTTTCAACAGCATGGATGGAACTGGAGAGCATTATGCTAAGCAAAATAAGCCAGTCAGAGAAAGATAAATATCACATGACCTCACTCATATGTGGGATATAATGATCAACATAATTTGATGAACAAGAATAGATCCAGAGACAAATGATGAGGGGGGGGGTGGTTAGAGAGCAACTAAAGGACTTGTATGCATGCATATTAGCATAACTAATGGTCACAGACACTGGGGCGGTGGGGGCTTGCCCTGGGTGGGAATAGCTGGGGGGTGGGGGGGCGGGTCAATTGGGGAAAATGGAGACATATGTAAAACTTTAGACAATAAATAAAAAAAAATAAAAAGAAATAAGCAGGCTTGTCATTCAAACTATCCAACCTACTTCCTGGGCTTGTGCTGGGACCTCCCCCAGAACCAATCCATTTCTGAATCTTCCAGGGTTTCATGCCCTTATCCAATTTATTATTTTCGCAGGCTAGATTGACCCCCTTTATGTCACCATTTTGGCTCGTACAGTGCAAGCCTCAAAGTTCTGCTTTGTCACCTGGTTTCTACTGCACATATGCTTACCTCCCCCCATGCTATCTTGGCTTCTACTGTGCATACTAGTAAAGGAATTTCCCCCACCGCTTTATTCCTACCCCTGATAATCCCAGCTACCAGGCAGGTTGGCCCCCTGGGGAGATTGGAAAATTGTTTCTTCCTACCCACTCTGGTATTGCTCAGGGATTAAGTCCCTTTGACAGAGGATTCAGAGGTTTCCTACTGAGCCTGTGAATGAAATAGTACCCAGTAAATCAGGCCCAGTATCTGGTTTAGCTCCCTAGTTTATTAGCTTAATGTCTCATTCCATTGGTAACTTCCTTTATTAGTAACTAGACAGGTACTAATGCTAACAGTAGGAAGCTATACCTAACAATGCCCTAAATCAAGAAAGGACTCAATAGAGAAGTGCAAAGGAAAATTGCTTCTGGAACATAGTGAAAGTTTTACAGAAAAATTAAATAGGACTGTGCAAGACTTAGTAAGAATTGGGATTTTTTTTTTCCTTTTCTTTCTCCAATTCCAAAGCCATTGGATGGCTTGAAGCAAAAAACTAATATTTGATTTATGTTTATAGGAGAGTTTGATTAACATAGGGAGATTAGGTGGGAGAAGATTATGAATACAAACAGACACTTTGGATGCAAATTCAGTGATCCAAGTAGATGGGGGTGAGGTGGTTGCAAACTTGAAACATGAGAGTGGTAGCCATAAAGATGAAGGAAGTGGAGAAATCTCAAACTTGCTTTGCAAGTAGGGATCAGGGCATGTAAAACCTGATAAGGGCTTGATTGTTTGACTAACAGAAATTAAGAATGAAGAATGACTCAGCATTTTAGCTAGGAGTAGCAACAGTACATTTACTCAGAGAGGGAAGGTGGTAGGAAGGGTTTTGTGAAGTAAAATCAGGTGTTAGTTTTTGTAAGTGACAAATGGATTTGTGCTATGATAGGTATCATAATTGTTTCATAGTTGATTCCTAGAAAGGATTAGTCCAACTATTCCATCTAATAGTCAAAGCAACTCACAAAATATTTGTTTAACTATTTCTTTTCTCCTAGAAGACTAACTCTGTAGAAAGTTTGGTTTAAAACAGAAATATCTAAGAGTTAACGTCCCCTTAAATTTCAGGAACAGGCAGCAAGTCTAAGCAGTAAAAAAGAGGTAGCTGTCAAATCATTCTGAAAAACCCAGTTGTCTCCGTTAAGAGATAACACCTGTGAATTATATAAGTTTGAAGAACTGGGCTCTTTATATTACCCTGTTACCTTTTCTGAATCACTTGACTGGAGCTCTTAGATCAAATTAGTCATACTTTGTAAGTCAGTATCGATAACTCCAATGCCATTTCCAGTTTATTTGACTAAAAGTTATCATCAGAATAATTCAGAGAAAGTTCAATAACCGTTAAGTATTGAGGAATGAAAGTGTCATTTCAAACATCTATATATAGTTGAAATATCTTCTAATGGTGATGGATAATCATAATTGAATTTCATTATTAACCATCTATCTTTCACATCCATTTGCTAATTTGGTTTTCTAATATATTCATGAGGGATACCAATCTGGTCTTTAGAATCATTGAATCTGGAATTTTTCCATGAAAATGTAAATGGCCACAATACAATTTGTTAATGTAAAAAAGTGTTGTTAAAAGAGAGACAGGCATATTAAAACTTTTTAAGGATTTATTTCAGCAAAAATCCATTTGAATTGGGCAGTATTCAATCTAGCACGTAAAAAGGAGCCCCGTGGAGCTGCACAAAATGGAGTATTTTATAGGCAGATTGGAGCTGGAACAAGCAGTTATACAAGACAGAAAAGTGGGTTGGTTATTTTACTTTACTTTACTTTAGGGCATGGCAGGGATTTATCTGGCTGATTACCTCACTAATGCTAATCAGGGGATTCCTGGTTTAAGATTCCACTTTTGGGATAGCCAAAACTAGGTAAATCTCCGCTTGGTGATGTGAGGCATAGCACAAGTGACTCCATTTGGGGCCTGTTGTCATGTTTTGACAATAGAAAATTTAAACTGTCAAAATATAAGCAAACAAATTTAGGGAGGAAAATGACACTTAAGACAAGTTTTATGTAAATTATTTAGATTTTTTAAAAAGATCTTAAAATTAGTTGTTCAGAAGTTTACTTTTCATGAGAAAGGTTTGAAATTTTATATATTAAATATAAAATTATAGCCTTTGTGATAATTTTTTTACTAAATGAGAATATACTTTATTTTCTAGGTTTTTTACAATCATGAGATTATAGTAAACCACTTTTTGTTAAAACAGGCATAGTACATAATATATTTTTCTTTACATGGTCAGCATTTATCTGTACTAGATAATTGCTGTACTAGTTATTTATGGCTCAGGATTATAGAACTGTTTGTTGATTGAATGATCAGAAAGAAAAGCAAAGAAACTATAACAAGCCTTAGAAATGGAAATCTTTCCCAATAAAATTCTATCTATTGAATCAAAAAAGTCCACATAAATAGAAATATCTCATTTGTATTAAGTGTCCATGCCTATTTACTTAGAATATTTTCCATTATTTTATTGACACAACTTTAGTGTGTTCTGAAAAGACAATGCCAACCAATCACATTAAGGGAGAGGACAAATGTATTCTAGAAGCTGTTATGGCGGAAATCTCCGAAATACCTGTATTTCTCTTCTTCTTTTTTTTTTTTTTTTTTTAAGAAATTGTCTTTAGATTTATTGAGCCTCACTATTTTTCCTTTGTATTTGTATAACTCTATCAGTTATATATTTGCTTATACGTTTCCCCTATCATATAGCTCTGACTCAAAATCTGTAATTATGATATTCCTGAATCACTATAGAGAATATCTAGAAACTTCTTATTATATCCTTCATAGGGTTATCATAAACCGTTTTAGAAATATTTATTAACTAGGCTTACTGAGTAATTTTGAAATGCTTCCCTTTTCACATGAGCAACAAATAATGATAATAATAATTACAATAATAAGTGAATCTAGAGCTGCTTTTTATTTCACATTCTATAAAATTATTTATTATATCTACTAGAGGCCCGATGCATGGAATTCATGCATGGGTGCGATCCCTAGGCCTGGCTGGCAATTGAAGCTCGAGTGTCTGGTGTGGAAGGGCAGGTCCCAGCTGAACTCTAGGCCCTGGGCAGCACATGGGCCCCTGGGCCCCCGTGTGCCCCCCTCAGCACCTGGGAGCCAGGCGGCAGCCCCACCCCCTGCCACTGTCACTGGTCGCCTTGGGCTGGCACTGCTAACTCACCTGCTCCACCATCCCACCATGGTCCCACTCTCATCAGGGACCATAGGTGCTGGCAGCGCCTCCACTACTGCCTGCTGCCAGCAGCCTGTCGCAGATGCCCACCATGTTCCACACTGCTCCCTGGTGGTCAGCACACGTCATAGCGAGCAGTTGAACTTCCGATTGAAGGGACTATTTGCATTTTAGGATTTTATTATATAGGATTACATATATATGTATTTAAAGACAATAAAGTGAAAGGGAACCATAAATTACTTTAATTTTATGTAAAGAAATTACTTTGTATAATATTTAGCATAACATATATTAATATATTAACATATATATATATTTTTAAATATATTTTATTGATTTTTTACAGAGAGGAAGGGAGAGGGATAGAGAGTTAGGAACATCTATGAGAGAGAAACATCCATAGCTGCTTCTTGCACACCCCCTACGAGGGATGTGCCTGCAACCAAGGTACATGCCCTTGACCAGAATCGAACCTGGGACCTCTCAGTCCGCAGGCCGACACTCTATCCACTGAGCCAAACCAGTTAGGGCTTAACATATATTTTTAAATTCTCTCTCTCCGCCCCCCCCCTCTCTCTCATTCTCTGTTTCTTGCCCATCCCTCCATCCTCTTAATCTGGTTCTATATAATCTTTGACCACTGTAGAAATCACTTAAAATAATAGTATTATAATTAGATCATTTAAAATAATGTATTTTAATATTTTCCATTTTCTGTAAAAAGGATTAACTGTTGTCCTACCTGTGCAATGGCCCTCTAAGGATTAGGCCTTTGGATGAGTATCACATATTCACCTACAACAGTGTGAAAATTTGTCACAAGGGTAGTATCTACCTTACAAATATTTACTAGTAACCTTGGAATTGGTGAGGACAGATGCAGAGGTGAGGGCCCACAATATTTGACTGTGGATTAGTCTTGAGGGGCTCACTCACAGCCTGAGAGTGTTTTTCAGGGCTACTTTTGTGTTCTTATGTAATATTTATGTCAAATTAAGGTTGGAAATGTCTTTTCCTACTATGAACTTAAGAGGGTTTGTGTCTTTAATAGAAGCACTCATTAACAGCCTCGCCTTGATATTTGTATATGGCTTCTTGGAAAGTGTACTAACTATAGTTGCTGATTGCATTATTGTTCTCTGATCATTTGCTTGATATATTTCTCAGAGGGATATTTGAAAGCAGTGCAAAATCAGGTATACCTGAAACAGGCTGAATTTCTTATGTAGCTGATCCTTTCCCTCCCGTTAGGGACTGCTTTTCTTTAAAAAGTGAGAAATTCCTGTCAATTCTAAAATGACATTCTTCCAACATACTATGGATGTTAACTCTAATTAATCCCAACAGCAATTGTCTTCTTTAAGGGTGACACTAGAGGTCCCAAAATTCATGCAAGGGGTTCGGCCCTCGCAGCCCCGGCCTTGCCTGGAAGGTCATCCGGCTATCCAGTCTAATTAGCATATTATGCTTTTATTATTATACTAGAGGCCCGGTGCACAAAAATTTGTGCACTTCGGGGGTAGAGGGGGTCCCTCAGCCCGGCCTGTGCCCTCTCACAGTCTGGAACCCCTCAGGAGATAACGACCTGCTGGCTTAGGCCTGCTCCCGGGTGGCAGAGGGCAGGCCCAATCCCTAGGTGCAGCCCCTGGTCGGGCTCAGAGCAGGGCAGATTGGGGAGTTGGGGCGCCACCCCGTCATGCACAGAGCAGGGCCCATCAAGGGGTTGGGGAGCTCCCTCCTGTCACGCACTGAGCAAGGCCGATCAGGGGAGTTGGGGCGCTGCCACTGTCACACTCAGGGCAGGGCTGATGGGGAGGTTATGGCTCTACCCTGTCACACACAGAGCAGGGCCCGTGGAGGGAGGGTTTGGGCACCGTCCTCTATTACCCACAGAGCAGGGCCGATCAGGGGGTTGGGGCGCCTCCACTCTCACACTCAGGGCAGGGCCCATGGGGAGGTTATGGCTCTACCCCGTCACACACAGAGCAGAGCCCGTGGGGGGGGGGGGGGTTGGGGCACCACACCCTGTCACACACAGAGCAGGGCCGATCAGGGGGTTGGGGTGCCGCACCCTGTCACACACAGAGCCGCAGGGCGATCAGGTGTTTGGGGAGCTCCCCCCTATCAGGCACAGAGCAGGGCTGATCAGGGGGTTGGGGCGCCTTCCTCTGTCACGAATAGAGCAGGGCAGATAGGGAGGTTGTGGCCCCACCCCCTGTCACACACAGAGCCGCAGGGCGATCAGGAGGTTTGGGCACTGCCCCCTGTCACACTGATCCTGGTGCTGGGAGGCCTAGCGGCTCTGCTGATCCCAGTGCTGGGAGGCATATTACCCTTTTACTATATAGGATAGAGGCCTGGTGCACGGGTGGGGGCCGGCTGGTTTGCCCTGAAGGGTGTCCTGGATCAGGGTGGGGTCCCCACTGGGGTGCCTGACCAGCCTGGGTGAGGGGATGTTGGCTATTTGCAGCTGGTCATACACCCTTCAGGGTGGGGGTCCCCACTGGGGTGCCTGGCCAGCCTGGGTGAGGGGATGATGGCTGTTTGCAGCTGGTCACACACCCTTCAGGGTGGGGTTCCCCACTGGGGTGCCTGGCCAGTCTGGGTGAGGGGCTTTGGTCTGTTTTCAGGCTGGCGGGTGACTGAAGCTCCCAACCGCTCCTTTTCTTCTTTAATTCTGGGCCAGCTTTAGCTCTGGCTCTAGCTCTGAGGCCTCTGCTGCTGAAAGCAGGTATCTGGTTTGTTTGTGTTCTATAATCGAAACACTGTATCAACTCCAGCTCTGAGATCCTGGCTAGCTGAAAGCAGGTTTCTGGGGTTTTGTTTAGCTTCTATATTTGTAACTATGTTTCAAACTGCAAGCTCAGAGGCTGGCAAGGCAGGCGGGGGAACGTTGGTTTCCTCCGTCACTGAAGCAAGCAAGCCTCATGTTAGTTTCAAGCTGCCTGGCTGCCAGCTGCCATCTTGGTTGGCAGTTAATTTGCATATTGCCCTGATTAGCTAATGGGAAGGGTAGCAGTCGTATGCTAATTACCATGTTTCTCTTTTATTAGATAGGATATTTTTCAAAAAGCCATCTTCATAGTTTCAGCTTATTATGGTGTATCTGGAATATTTTATTCAAATTAGAAAGTGCATTTACCTCACTATAGAAATAAATACTTCTTGTGCCCTGAATGGGTGGTTCAGTTGCATGGAGCATCATCTCTACACCAAAAGGTGATGGGTTCCATTTCTGGTCAGGGGGTGCAGCTGATTGATGTTCTTTCTCACTTTGATGTTGTTCTCTCTCTCTCTCTCTCTCTCTCTCTCTCTCTCTCTCTCTCTCTCTCTCTCTCTGTCTCTCTGTCTCTCTCTTCCTGTCTCTCTAAAATCAACTAAAAACAAATCCTCCGGTGGAGATTAAAAAATACCTCTCTTTATTTTCATGAGGGATATGTTAATTCTTTTGTAGGCAGGTTTGCTTGTGCAGATGTAGGATATTATGGCCTGACTCCAGAGTAAACTCCAGTGTCAAAACACTATAACCTGGAAGCAGCAAAGTATCTACCACACTCATCTGTTGTTTCAGTTATCTATTGGTGTGTAGCAAAGCAGACCCAAACTTCAAATCTAATAAGAAAAATAATCCAGCATTCCTCATCATTCTGCTGGTTGATTGAGAACTTTTCTTTTTCATCATCAAATGGGCACTGGGTTGCTACAGGGTCCAAATGGCATCACTTAAGTATCCGACTTTTGGTTCCACTGCTGAGAAGAATGAGCATGAGCTTTGGGACAGAGACTTCATTGTCCTCCACTTCGGCTTCTCCTCATTACTACTCGGGTTTCCTCACACAATGGCTGCTAGGTGCCAACAGGGTGATGGTGAAAGCTGTGGAACTCTTAACACCCGGACCTCAAAGCTGCACAGTGTCACACTTGCCCCTTTCAATTTCTCAAAATAGTTTATGGGATGAGGCCATGGAAGGGAAAATAAAATAGATTCACCTTCCCTTGACTGTGGACAAATACAATTTATTAATTTAACAAATGTTAATTACTTACTGTAATTTGAAAAATCATAGCTGTTGAGTCCTTAAAGATGAGTTTTTGCTTAATCCTTCATTTCCTCACTGATTCTTTGCATTTCTTTATGCAAGATGAACATGTTTATGGTGGCTTGTGGTACACCCCAAAACACAATCACAAACAAAGCATCATGAAACAGGGAGCCGTCATCCCAGGAAGAAGGGAGAAGGTCATAGAGAGAAATGCATACATTGCATTGATGTCTAAGGCCTTAAATCAGCGGTTCTCAACCTGTGGGTCGCGACCCCTTTGGCGGTCGAACGACCCTTTCACAGGGGTCGCCTAAGACCATCCTGCATATCAGATATTTATATTACGATTCATAACAGTAGCAAAATTACAGTTATGAAGTAGCAACGAAAATAATTTTACGGTTGGGGGTCACAACATGAGGAACTGTTTTAAAGGGCCAGAAGGTTGAGAACCACTGCAAAGTGTAGCAAAGCTGTGGGCAATTCAGGAATGTTCTCTTATTATAAAACTACCACTGTGCTCCTTCTTAGAAGTGTGTGGTAGGTGTATACACATGTGTTTTTTAAAAGAATGTAGTATTCTGCAATCATGTCAAGTACATTAAAGTGACATTTTTCTTTTATATTCCCTCCTCTGTTCAGGGGTACTTCAGCTTCAAATTTGTAGAAAACAAGCTATAATCTCATACCCAACTCACTCATACAGCTATACATTTCCACATTTGAATAAAAAGATGGATTGAAATACATTTTCCAAAGATGCAAACTCAATATTCATGCCTTTCCTAGGTATTATCCCCTAGTGTTGAATTTCAATGAAATAAGGGAACGTGCTTATGTAAGGAAAAATATTTTTGATTTGAGGTCTAATTTAATCTTGTCTTTTATGGGGCACAACTATATATTTTCTTCTGTAAATAGGAAGGAGTTGAACATGTCTCTTCCCAGAATTACTACTTTGTAGCATATAATACCAGCATGTTATGCAAGAACCCTTTCTGTTCTCTTGTTATACAGTTTATTTAGTAGGAGTAATGGAATAAGCAGTGTTGGTGCAGAAATATATAATTTACAGTAAATGTTGTATTTTTCATTCTTAAATAAACCTTTGTATCTTATTGCTGTGTGCATTGTAGTGCATAAAATTCAAATCATTCTTTTTAGAAAAACATTTTATGAGTATGCTGATGATGGTGATGGCCACACTCCCTTTGTAGGACAACTGCTTGCCATTTATATCCATTCTTTTTTTAAATATATTTTATTGATTTTTTAAAAATATATATTTTATTGATTTTTTTACAGAGAGGAAGGGAGAGGGATAGAGAGTTAGACACATTAATGAGAGAGAAACATCGATCAGCCACCTCTTGCACACCCCCTACTGGGGATGTGCCCACAACCAAGGTACATGCCCTTGATCAGAATCGAACATGGGACCCTTCAGTCCTCAGGCTGATGCTCTATCCACTGAGCCAAACCGGTTAGGGCTATATCCAGTCTTATGTTAGGGCCTTTGCACTTTTTAAAATCTTCTTCTGGAATGTTTTTCTCCTTATACTTTCACTAGAGGCCTGGTGCATGAAATTGGTGCACTGGTAGGTTTCCGAGGTCTGGCCAGTGATCAGGAGCTTCCTTCGGTCCGCGCCACCCCCTGGTGGTCAGCATACATCATAGCGAGCAATCAAACTCCCAGTCTCCCAGTCAAACTCCGGAGTGGTTAATTTGCATACTAGCCTCTTGTACATATAGATAACTTGGCTTCATCCTCCCTCCCTCACATCTTAACTGAAATATTACCTTCTCTGTGATGACCCCCTCAGTCTTTCAATATTATATTCTTCCCCATTTTTGGTATAATATGTATCACCATCACACAGAACATATGTTGTAGTCATTTGTCAGTCTGCTTTTTTCCTGCCACATTATATATAAATTCTGTTACTACAGGAAATATTTTTACCTTAATATTGTTTATAACTGGATCCCCAGCACCTAGGATGGCTGCTGACATTGGTGGTAATAATTTTGAGTAAATGAATGGCTCATTATTGAGAAAACAAAAACTCAGTATTGATACTAATGAAATGTTTAACAAATTCTTTTAATTGGTGTTGATATGTACAGTACCATGTTGATTCTTTTAAAGGATTATTTAGTACCTTAATGACAAGGTGAAGTTCCCAACAACCAAGAACTACATATTATGTTTGCACTGTGACTCATCTCACTAAGTGTATGAAACAAATATCTCTAACATGAAGTCTCTGAACAGCAAACAAAATGTTTTAGCACTCGCTTAAGATTTAGTGTGATGGCTATTTTCAGAGTAAGCCCAGAACACATATTTTCACATGATGTGAAGCCTTATAGTTTCACACTAGTCTTGGATTGTGGAGACAGTAGCTCCCACTGTGTTATTTATCTCCATTATACCATTTATTAATGTGTTTCATGATCCTGAATGACATCTGTAAATTTTGTCATGTGTCTGTTTTAAAATATTCATTAATGTTTTGTTCCAGTTGAATTGACTTTGATAAAATTTATATCAGAGAAACTCACCAACCCAATTTTATTTTAAGTGTTCAATTTAGAATATCACTTCACACACAATTGCTATCATACCCCTAATGCACTAGAAAGCCAGTATATTTGTAGAAATATACTTTAGTTATGATTTTCATGGATATTGGCACTTGACAACTTGATAGGTTGGGCACTATTATTCCTATCATGATGTATGTATGCCTTGTCCAAACCATTTTAGTCACTTGCTCAAATTGTTCTATGGAACATTTGTTCTTCTGTGAAATAAAATAGTTTGGAAAAAGTAAGAAAAATTTTAAATAATAGTCTTTAAAATCAAAATTTAAAAATGTAGTTTTATGATATTTATATTAAATAGTGCAATACAAATGATAATTCATAGAATCAGTATCAATTGTGCATATATTTCACGACATACTTGGTGCTAAAGATAGGTATATAATAATAGGTAGCAATTTTTGAGAAGATACTATATCTTTGGTACCTTACTATTTTTTTATAGAAATTATTTTATGCAATTCAGTACTCCAACCCTATGAGACAGGCATTAATTTATTATTTCCATTTTACAGAAGAGAAAATGCGTAGACTAGACACCAAGGTTAAATAATTTCTCTGGGTCATGCAACTGATAAATTATGAAGCCAGCCAGGATAAAAATGCTTGTGGTTTGACTTCAGAAGTCAGTCTCTTTATCCCAGTGCTGTGCTGATTACCACATAACTGTGAATAACAGAGCTACTGCAGTTCTCATGTGTGGGAGAAAGGAACAAAATGACCTATCTTACTGTGCAGTGAATTTAATGGGAAGGGTGAGTAAGAGATGCCATGAGGATGCATTGGAGTGGCCAGGTACAGAAGCTTTGGGTGGTAAGGAAGAAGATTGAGGAAACTTGGTGATAATAAAAACCCCGTTTGTCTTTTCCGTTATGTTCCCCAACCTGTCCATGGCAGTATTTTCTAGGAGAATTCACTAAACAGAAGTGACATCTAAGCAAAGTCTTAAAAACCTACATGTGTGAATTTGAAGAATTCCTTTGAGAATTTCATGCTGATTGAATGTAGATGAGCAAAGCATACTTGTAGGTCATGTTATATTCTTAATCTGTTGTTTCTGAAAGAATACCAGTCTTTACTGACCAAAAAGATTTAGTTCACTATAAAACTCAACAACAACAAAAAATAAATAAATAAAAACAAATTAAATCTTACCAACTCCATAATCTCACCTTTTCATTTTAATGATGCAGCAATTAAAGAGGTATAGAATTGAATGTTGATCACTAAATTTTAAAGTGTTTGTTCATAACATGAAGTTATCAGATTATTTATTAGCTAAGATTAAAATATGAGGAAGGGGAAAAATATTTCCTGACCATGCATATATACCCATGAAAATATTACAAAGAGAATATGCTTCAGCATTTTTTTTCAATGCTTTTGAGAGAGGTAACTTAGTTAATTAAGGTCACACTGCTGACAAAAAACCTACAGTGAAGATTAGGAATTTGTGGAGAGAAGAATAAAAGTGGAAAATTAGTTTCTATGAGACATGGAAAATGCTAATACTTCCTATCCCAAAGGAGTGCGTTAAAGTTGGGATTTGTTGCTAACAAAAAAAGACAGAAAAGGAAAAAAAGAAGTAATTCTTATTATACTAACTTAAAAGAGTACTTGAATATTCTCTGCTTTCACTGTAGGTGGATCTGGGGACTTGAAAGACTGATGACATCATATAATAGTTCTCAAAATCAGCTTCATGCAGTCACCCCGAGAATGCTTTAAAAATGCTAACGCGTGCGCTCCCCTCTGCAGATGAACATTTCATTGGTCCTGGATGCAGACCTGGGCATGAATATACTTTTTAAAGCTCCCGGGTAATTCTAATGCACAACATTGGTTGAAAACAAATAATTCAGGCTCGAGAGCAAATGAAAGTTGAGAAGATTATTTGTCGGGAAGAGTTAATATTAAAACAATTTTCGCTATCTCATGTCCCGATTTCTTGCCAATGTTTCAATGTAGTAAATACCTAGAGTGTTAAGATTTAAAGAAATTTCCCCTGTTCCAAAAGAACTTTCAATGAAATAAATCAATATTGAAAAGCCTAGGCTGTTTCTAGGAAGAGCACATGAAATGTCGTCTTTGGGAAGCTGTTCACCAAATGCTGTCATTTTAACACTTCTGTAGCCTATTTTTTTTTTTTGCAAAAGGAGCTTATGATGTCGAGTGGGAAGGATAACTGTAAATAGACTTCACTTACGGAAGCATTTTTCAGAGGTGAGAGAGGGGTCAGCACTAACTTAGTCAAAGTGGACAAATGACAGATTATTCTCAGTAGGAGGAGAGTAATATTCCTATACAAAATAATGATGCATTTTCCAGAAATTTGATAGCACAAAGCAAGTTAAATTGACGGGTGAATCTTCTATAATTTTAAAGTGTACCTCAGCACACTCTTTCACATACAGAGGGATGTTCACCATTAGTATTTGTATTATTTTATATGTATATACACACCTAACAGTGGCTGCCTAAAATCATATTCATCTAATGCAGCGATTCTCAACCTTCCTAATGCCGCGACCCTTTAATACAGTTCCTCATGTTATGGTGATCCCCAAGCATAAAATCATTTTTTTTGCTACTTCATAACTGTAATTTTGCTACTGTTATAAATTGTAATGTAAATATCTGATATGCTATATGTGTTTTCCAATGGTCACGACCCACTGGTTGAGAACCGCCAACAATGTGCTCTAGATGTGGCTTTGTTCTTTTGGTTATTCCTTTTGAGATTAGATGGGAGTTAGCTAAAATCCATGTTGGAGGGTCTTCAAACTCCTGTGCCACCTGGTCATAAGCTACTTTCTATTCAAATACTCAAGAACTTCATCCTTGACTAACTTGCGCATTGTGTTCAGTTTTGAGCATATCACTTTTGACTCTTGAAATGGCTATCTTCCCTCCAGAATTGTTTCTACTTTTACTTTATATCCACTAATACTTTATGGGAATATAATTATCAAAACTTACTGTTTTTAAAACTTTGCCATACAGACTCTTTGGGAAATTGTTTGGCCATGTCTTCTAGAGCAGGAGTGGGGAACATCGGGCCTGCAGGTCATGTAACGCCCAGGAAATCATTTGGTCTGGCCCTGCCAAGGCATTAGGGGTGAGTTAATTACTTCAGCCTTTGACCAAATATAATAGGCTAATTTTTAAGTTGATAATTATGTATGGCCAGCAAATTTATATATATATAAATGGCTAAAATGCATTTATATATATGTAGGAGTTCGACTGGGAGACCAGGAGTCCTATTGCTTGCTATGACTTGCAATGACAACCAGGGGGCGGCGTGGAACAAAGGAAGGCCCCGGCAGGCAGCCTGGGAAGGGAGGCCCTGGCTGGAAGCCAGGGAAGGAAGGCCCCGGCCAGCAGCTGGAAGGCCCTGATCATCCCTGATCACCAGCTAGGCCTAGGGACCCTAAACGTGCACGCATTTTGTGCACCAGGTCTCTAGTGGTTTTATAAATATCCAAATGGCCCTTGGCAGAAAAAGCTTCCCCACCCCTGTTCTAAAGCTTTACTTGTACCATCACCCACCTTTTCTACTCTTACGTATATTGGCAACAGATATGAAAAGTATATATTCAAAGTAGCACTATTTTAATCAGCCCCCAATTGGAAACACATGATTGCCAATCATTATTATAATGAGTATATACTTGGGTATGCTCACATATGAATGATTATACAGCAGTCTATAATAATAAAAGGGTAATATGCTAATTAGACCAGACATCCTTCCTGAAGAAGCCGGGGCCCGAGTGAAGCCAGCCTGGGTCCTCGGTGCCTGCGGGCAGCCCAAGGGAAGCAGCCTGGGTCCTGGTTGCCTATGGGTGGCTGGAGGAGGGAAGCAGCCTGGGTCCCGGGTGCTGGAGAGAAGCCTGTGTTGGCAGCTAGGGGAAGGAAGGCCTACTGTTGCATGAATATAGTGATATATAAAGGTCTAGAGTTATGTGCTTAATATGGGTGGATTTTCCATATATCATGTTGCAGAAAAGAAACAAGATAAAACAAAAGCACATAAATACGATTACATTAATGTACAGTAAAATTACAGTGAAAATTAACTTATTGTTTTAGAAGGCAGTTTCATGGTAGTTGGAGTCTGGGCCAAGGCAGGCAAACAGGTAGCATTGACTGTAAGACAATAAATCCGGGGCACTAATTCTGTTCTTTTTCTTGACCTAAACTCTAGTTATTTTCATTTGTGAAAATTCATAGAGAGGTGGCTTTTCAATGCATGAATTTTTCTTCATGCATTCTTCTCTCATTATCTTCAAATTTATTATTTTTAGAGAAAGTTTAAGGAGTAGCCAAAAAACAAATTATTATTGGTCTCATTATAAAGAGAAGTGTATTAGGACCCAGATGACTTAAGAGAAATTCTCAAAGGTAACAAAAGTAGGCATTGTTTGAATAAGGGCCAGAATTTATGTCTTCTAATTTTTGTGTGTGTCCTTTCTCTAATTAACTTGAAACCTGTGTTCAGATGGGCCAGGATTTTATAAACATGATGGCTTTTAAAAACATTTTAAGATTATATTTGAAATTAGTCCAATTCAACAAAATAGAAGATAAAAATCAAAATTTTCTCTATTCTATGACATCTAATCAAATTCACAATTTTAAGAATAATTATAATATTACAAATTTAAAAGTACCTAAGTCCATGATAGCTAACACTGCTGATGTATAAGAAACTATTTAATTACTGGCAATAATTCATTTTATCTCTATATAACACCAAACACATGAACTTCAGGGAGTTATGTTATAAAAATTTTGAATATACCTTCATCTTTAGTACAGGTTTATAAAGTGAAAAGAATTATTACCTGGACATAAATATCAATTTATCTGAGTTGATGCTATACTTATATTTTCTGTTTTTTATCCCTTCATATATAAAAGGTTACCTGTGTAATGGTTAGGAATAAGGTTTATGACCTGATGTAATTTTCTAAAATAACTTTTTATTAAAAAAGATGGAAGTATAATTTTTTAAATGCCTGCCAAGAAACAAAAGTTCAGGTAATATGAATTTTATTCTTAAACATACAGATTGGCTCTTTTTGATGTAAAAAATGATTTAGACAAATTCAGAAAGGGAAACAAATATGTAAATACATCTTTTACTTATCTCCATCTATTATAACTACAAATTTGTGTAGCCAGGTTTAATTAAAAGAAAATACTATTTTATTTTACCAGGAAACAGCATTTTAAAATTATACATATTTGAAGTAATCATGCTGCACTATATAACTTTATAACAGTTATTGTTCACATAAGTTAAGATATCCAACCCATATAATACTCATATAACCAAAAAAGGAAATTTTAAAAAACACAATGAATTTCTATATCAATTAGATTTTTCCAAACACCAGACATCCATCCCAATAATAAGTAGCCTGTGGGTCATGGAGGGCTTTGAAAGGACAGATCATCATTTACTGTCTTTTCCCCCCTCTCTTTTTTAATGATGTCATTGCAAAGTCAACAGTCAAATAAATTATTTGGAACAAGATATAACTATTATGTGACATAAACCAAGCAAACAGAAGGTCATGATACAAGTGGTTCCAGTTATTAAAACTTGATCCCCTCCTTGGGATTACACCATATGACTGTGCATAATTGTTGTGTCTTGGGTATTCATTAAATCTGACTTCCTTGGTGAATGAGCGCATTAATGAGATAACACCTCCGATTGTCGTGAGACTTGAAATTATGTCAGCAAGGGCAGATGGATAATATCTCTGAAAAGTCTAGACTTCAAACTTTTAAAAATACTAGTCAGATCCAGCAAGGTCAGATGGATAATATCTCTGAAAGTCTCCACTTCACACTTTATAAAAATACCTGTGGCCCAGTGCACGGATTTGTGCACATTAAAAGGAAATTAATTCGAAGGTGACTGGCAGGGCAGGACTGGGCAATAGGGGACAGACGCGCCCTGGAGCCAACCTCCCATGGGCCCTCCCCGGCTAGCCGCACGTGGGGTGGCACCATGGCTCAAAGGGCGTCTGCATTCACTGCAGCTTGGCAGTAAACCAGATTCCGGGCTGATTGTACCCCAGGAACAACATAATCCATGGCCAAAATTGGACTCATGGGGCCCTGTGAGGAATCGGGCTCCCTCCTCTCTGGTTCCAGGGTACGTCACCTGGGAACAGCCTCTGCCAAGTCACTGCAGTTTGGCAGCTCCTGCGTTGAGTGTCTGCCCCCTGGTGGTCAGTGCCCCTCATACCTACTGGACAGTCAGACAGTCAGATGGTCGCTTAGCCTTTTATATGTATAGATATATAGATGTTTCTAGAGAGCTTCATCATCGCTCAAAATAAACACATGCGACACATATTATATTCTCCGTGTTATTGAAAACTAGAGGCCCGATGCACAAAATTTGTGCAAGAGTAGGCCTTCCTTCCCCCAGCTGCTGGCACCAGCTTCCCTCTGGCACCCGGGACCCGGACTTCCCTCTGGCCACCGGCAGGCACCCAGGACCCAGGCTTCCCTCGCAGCCCCGGCTTCGTCCAGAAGGTCGTCCGGAAGGATGTCTGGTCTAATTAGCATATTACGCTTTTATTGTTATAGATAAATATTTTTTCCCTGGTGGTGTGGCTCAGTTGGTTGGGCATCACCCCTTGCACTGAAAGGTTGCCTGTTGGATTCTTCATTAGGGCACATGTCCTGGTTGCAGTCTTGATTCCAGGTAGGGGGGTGTAGGAGGCAGCCAATGGATGTTTCGCTGCTATATTGATCTCTCTCTCTCTGAAAATATTTAGTAAATTAATAAATACTTTTGCAAATATGAAGAATATTTACTTGACAATTCTGTATGCGTCATAGGGTTAAAATGAAGGTGATTTTAAATTCACTCAGCTTGGTTACAAGTGATTTAAGTAGCTCTCTTACCTCCTTTAATTTTTTTTTCTTTTTAATTTCCACATCACATTTGAAGTAGTATAAACAAATTTCCCATAAGGAAGCAGAAGTAAGGGAATAGGAAGTGACTACTACTATTTAATAATAATTGAAAAAAAACAAAGACTATGAAGGAAATATCGGCCAGTTTAACTATTAATAGATAATAAATACTATGGATTTTAACAAATATTCAGTAGTATATAGAAATCAGAACAGAGTTTGAAGGTAATTATTCTTCATGGTCAAGGATGGTATACAGGGATAATTACTACCCATTAATATTTTTAACAAATATATTTTTAAAAAATGGTTTATTGCATATGGAAGAGTGAAACATTTCTATAATTGGCTGTGGTTTAAAAAAAACAATAATACAGTATTCTCATTGTGTTTCTCTTTAAAGGAATCTCTTATTAAAATAAAACAGGATATAATTCTGACTAAAGATGCCCCATGTACTATCAATAAGTCTGGATTGAATATAAATAATTTCATAAGGGCCCTTGAATTTTCCAGCCATGAATGAGTACACTTTTATGATTTTTGTTGATAGAAAAAGTAAGTCAAGACAGTGAATTACAGTAAAGGGCAGAGTTGATTACATCAGATGGGTCTTGTAGATTACAAGAGTCATATGACAAGAGAAGAAAAGTTCTGTTTGTTTAAAGAATATCAGCATATAAGAGCCAGATACATTCAGTGTGCCCCGAGCAGTAGTTTTAAGACAGAATATAAAAAGAAAAACATGTCAACTTTTTTGTTGAGTGCAATTTTATGCAGGGTCTCATGGCACACTAAGTATAAAAAGGAGAGCTAATTAAAATGGGGCAGATTCTTGGAAATCATCCCAGAAACTTATGAGAAACCTCCAGGGATCCCACGCATTCAGCAGAAAACATGTGCATTTTAGACTATACAATGTTAGGCCCCAATAAGGCTTCAGCAATTAGCTAGCCTCACTCCGTTATTATACAAAAAAAAAGGTACTAAAATCCATAGGGTTTGGGTGTTTGTCTTTAATCCCACAGGAAGTAGTCACAAACTGTTTTTCTGAAACCAAATCAAGGGTATTAAACCACTCCTTTTTTGAAGTTTTGTTCAATGGGCCCCTATTTTAGTAGGGAAAACATCTTTGAGAGTTGTAAATATAAGATAAAAATAAGAATACAAATATGTCATCTCAAAAAGAGTGGTTTTGAAGTTAATAATGACCGAAAATATAAAACTCCTTTACTTCTAGATAAGATTTCAAAGCTGTACAAATATGGATGTCGAGGATGAGGAATTGAATATTACAGTTTCCAGACTTCACTGAAGCCCCAAGGTTGAAAAGCGATCATCGACCAAAGTGAAGCAAGATTTACATTTTCAAAAGTTATTCAACACCTTGCTACTTTGAATCCCCTTGAATCCTTACTCATTCGAGGATTTTAAAGTGGTAAATTGGTCTAGCCGGGGTGGCTCAGTGGTTGAGCTTTGACCTATGAACCAGGAGCTTAGGGTTTGATTCCTGGTCAGGGCACATGCCCAGGGTCCCAGTGTGGGACATGCAGGAGGCAGCTGATCAATGATTCTCATCATTGATGTTTCTATATCTCTCTCCCTCTCCCTTCCTCTCTGAAGTCAATAAAAAAGAATATATGTATATAATTTTTTTTAAAGAGTGGTAAATTGATGCTGTGCTAGAAGGTATTCTTGAAGTGAATTTCTTCAGAGAAAACTGCTGGGAATTTGTTCTTCTCATAACCAAAGGCAGGGGTGTGGGTTGCTGTTCTGTCTTTTCTGATTATCAGCCTGTTATGGGACTTCTTAGAGATGTCTCCTGAAGCCGGAAGAACACTGTAGTGTCTGTCTGCTGAGTCTCTGACTAGTCCAGTGATAGCGGACCTATGACACGCGTATCTCATTTTTTTGGTTGATTTTTCTTTGTTAAGTGGCATTTAAATATATCAAATAAATATCAAAAATATATGTCTTTGTTTTACTATGGTTGCAAATATGAAAAAATTTCTATATGTGACACAGAACCAGAGTTAAGTTAGGGTTTTTCAAAATGCTGACACGCTGAGCTCAAAAGGTTCGCCATCACTGGTAGTCTATGGGGAGGGAGAGGGGCAAGCTGGTTGTACTGGTGTTAGAACAAAAGCTGCTAACTTGCAGGCATTCCCTCTTTCTGGATTTTATCTAAGAGAACAATGTATTTACAAGAAGAGATACATTGAGGAAGAGAGGAGCTGACTTTGACTCTATCCAACTGAGCAATGAAAACTAACCAGACAGGAGATGGAGAGAGACCATTGGATTCTGCAAGTGAGGCAAGGTCTTCAAACACCTGAAACTGTGGACAGTGAAGAAATAGATTACTTTTAAATCTCTCCCAGTTCCAGGAAGCACAGGGCCATCTTCAGACTCTACCAATTAAATGAGAAGATGGCTTTCCTCTCTTATCTACCCTCGCATCTCTAACCCCAAGGTTTTATCCAGGGACCAGAGAAGAGATTTCCCCACTAAACAAATTTGAAATGAGGCAAAGGAGAAAAACAAATTTGCTCTTAGCATTAGACCCCAAATTTGGCTTCTTCAGTGCTTTGGGTTTTGATGTAAGAATTTACCACTAATGCCAACAGTACATTTGGGGGCAAGATTAAGTCCACACTCCTAGTTAAGTTTGTAAAACTTCCTGATTCTCTTCCACTGAAGGAAGTCAATGCGTGTGTGTGTGTGTGTGTGTGTGTATGTGTGTGTGTGTGTGTGTGAGGGAGAGAGAGAGAGAGAGAGAGAGAGAGAGAGAGAGAGAGAGAGAGAGAGAGAAAGAAAATATTGGGACTGCCTAATGAAGGAAGTTAAGAGAACAGCTCTGGATCAAGACTGGCTGGTATCAAATTCCAGCTCTACCGCTTACAAATGGTGTGGACTCTGGTGACTTAACTTCTTGGTGCCTTAGTTTAATTATCTGTAAAGTGTGTATAAGAATGGTACCTAGCTGATAGGGCTCTCTCAAGGCACTAAGAGTTGAGTGAGTTGAACAATTCTTAGGACATGTAAAGCTACAGAAAGTTATTTATTATTGCTAATATTGTTATACATGAAAGTCCTGGTTAGCTGGATATCTTGTTACTGACAGTGTTAGATCAAAGGTCACACATATTTACATATT
The DNA here is from genome assembly GCF_963259705.1 of Myotis daubentonii. Classification (NCBI taxonomy): domain Eukaryota; kingdom Metazoa; phylum Chordata; class Mammalia; order Chiroptera; family Vespertilionidae; genus Myotis; species Myotis daubentonii. The sequence continues at coordinate 14,833,298 of NC_081842.1, read as the reverse complement.
TATTACACCCTGTCAAACCATGCTCTAAAAAGCCATTTACAAATAATCCCTTCTCTAGAGTTAAAAGTAAAAGCTACCTATGAATGGAGGCCATGTGAGGGGCAACGCCAGGAGGTCCCATTAGCAATGAATGATCGTTTATAGAGAGTCAATGCTTTGAAAGTTATTTGGGAGAAATATACAGAACAGGTGGACTGCATGACCCGTTTGCCCTGTGAAAATTGGTGTTTGAAATGACCCAATTCTCAACCTGAGAATTTTCAAAGTGACAAATTATGCTCATTTGGCTTGTAATGATGTTCTGATTATAGGCTATAAGACCCATGATGGATTTCCTTGACTTCTTTTCTTAATGTTCTCAAATTCTGTTGTGACCTTTCCATATTCAAGCATGTAGCAGTCCTTTTTTTTTTTTCAGAAACAACTAGAAGTTTCCTAATTCTATGTTTAAATATATTTTTCTTAAGATAAACTTATTTTTTTATCTTAAATTAGTCTTTCTTATTTTCCTTGGCCCTAATAATGTGACTTTAGTTAATTTATTTAAACAAATGTGTGTTGAAAGCAGTTTTAAGAATTACCTCGCTCCTCTTGTCCATGGTAGGATTTATGAGCTCCCATTCAGATATATTTTAGATACATCTGTATAAAAAGATTGGCAAGTACTTATTTTCATTATTTTAAAAAAATGTTTCATTAGTACATTCACAGTATTTATTGAGTTTCTGCTATGTAACAGGCACAAAGCCAGGCAGGCACTGGAGATACAGATGTAAATTAAACAGACCAGGTCATTGTCCTCATGATGCTAGGTCACCTGGGAATATTGAGAAAAATACTCATTTTATTTTATTTTTAATATATTTTATTGATTTTTTTACAGAGAGGAAGGGAGAGGGATAGAGTTAGAAACATCGAGAGAGAAACATAGATCAGCTGCCTCCTGCACACCCCCTACTAGGGATGTGCCTGCAACCAAGGTACATGCCCTTGACCGGAACCGAACCTAGGACCCTTTAGTCTGCAGGTCAACACTCTATCCACTGAGCCAAGCTGGTTAGTGCAAAGACTCATTTTAAAAACTGAGGAGAAGAAAAGAAACTCATGGAGCTGAGAAGGTGAAACAAGGGGTATAAGATGGAAATCATGAGCTTGCTCTGAAACAGGGTAGTGGATGGAGACTGTTTCTAAACAGAGGTGGTGGTAAAGACCATAAGACACCACTGATATGTTATCTATGATGTAGAAACATGGTTATTGAAAAGCCCATTCATTGCAATGGTAAGGATCTAAACCAAACTGAAGAGGATTCCAGAATGAGTCAGAAGAGAGAGGGGGAGAAGGTGCACATAAACTTTTCTTACACAAAGTTGAGCTGATCCAGATCTGGAGAGTTGGGGTGCTTGCTGGAGGGGATCCAGGTTCCAAGAAGAGTTTTTAAGCCAGGAGTGACTTATTAGGGAATAACTGATTGTGGGCTGCAATGATGATTTAGGAAAAAAAAATAATAATAAAAAACCTCAGAAAGATCAAGAGAAGGTTTTACCATGGGAGGAGGGTATAGTGAAATTGCAGGTTGAGAGCAGCAATGCTAAAAATTATTACTAATTTGAAGAAACTTAAAAGGGAGGTGATTTCATGGGCCTGAGCAGCAGCCTCAGGGTTTTATCTGAGTATCTTAGTGTTGTGTGGCTAGGGAAATAGAGTGATGGAGTAGATCAAGGTACAGAGCAATCAAAAACATAAAAAAAAATATGTTTTACATACTTGGAAACAATTGGCTATTTCCATCCTTCCTCAGAGTAGTTTGTTTCTTTAAAATACTTTGCTTTGAATTAAAGAGATACTGGCCTTCAATTTAAGCTCCTTTTCTTGATTTTGCAAGTTAACCTAATATTGTGTAAAATGAATGGATTTTTGGTATATAAAGTAAAGTGTATAGCATTAGGTTTATAAATTAGGTTATTTCCGTCTTTATTACAATAAAATTTCCTGTAAAATCTGACCTGTTTGAGCATTACAAAGAAGAAGAAAAGATAATGCTTACCTTTACCCATCACTGGCAGTGAAGTGCAGTCCGTCCAGGCAATGACTGTGGCCAAGACAATAAAAATAAAAGTGGGAAACCTCCAAGATCAGCTGAAAATAAGAGGAGACGATGGACATACTTTTTTTGGTTTTCATGATAGTGAAAATCACAGTTTTATTTGGATGTTTAGTATACTGAAGTTTTTGAGTTATTATTTCAAATTTAAGGGAAATATTATTATAATTTAATATTGATATTGCACTTCAAATATCTTTGTCCTACTGATAATTATATGTTACATGTAATACATGTAAATCTTTCATATGAAAAGACCACAATTTTACAAAAACAAATTTTAAAAAAGGGACAGATTAAAACATCATACTAAAAACATTTAATTTTGTCATTTGAGGTAGTTTCCCAATGCATGATTTGGGTCTTCAATGAAATAAATCCTAACATTAGTGAATAACTCTAATTTTTTAAAATTAAAACCATCCTATCTAATAATAGACAAACATGGTAATTGACCATACCTTCCCTACACCTCCCATTGGCTAATCAGCAAGATATGCAAATTAACCCAACCAAGATGGCGGCCGGCAGCCACACAGCTGAAGTGAGCAGGAGGCTTGCTTGTTCCAGTGATGGAGGAAACCAAGGTTCCTCGCCTGCCACAGCCTGGCTCTGAGCTCCAAAAGCAACAAAGTTTCAATTATAGAAGCTAAACAAACCCCAGATACCTGCTTCAGCAGGCCGTGGCCTCAGAGCTGGAGCGAGCAGGAGCCCGGCTCTCAGCTCCAGTGACAGCAACAAAGTTTCAATTATAGAAGAATAAAAAAAATACCCAGGATAAAAAAAAAAATAAATCCCAGAATAAAAAAAGAAAAAAAGGAGAGGCTGGGAGTTTCAGTCACCAGCCAGCCTGAAAATGGCCCTTAGTCCCCCACCCAGACTGGCCAGGCACCCCAACGGGGACTCCCACCAAAAAGAGGGTGTGGCCAGCCTGTAAACAGCCATCAACCCCTCATCCAGGCTGGCCAGGCACCCCAGCGGGACCTGCTCCCTGATCCGGGACACCCTTCAGGGCAAACCAGCCGACCCCCACCATGCACCAGGCCTCTATCCTATATAATAAAAGGGTAATATGCAAACTGACCCTAAAAGCAGAAAGACTGGGAATGACTGGTCACTATGACACACACTGACCACCAGGGGGCAGATGTTCAGTGCAGGAGCTGCCCTCTGGTGATCAGTGCACTCCCACATGGGGGAGCTCTGCTCAGCCACAAGCCAGGCTGATGGCTGCCAGTATAGCGGTGGTGGTGGGAGCCTCTCCCGCCTCCTCAGCAGCGCTAAGGATGTCTGACTGCAGTGTAGGCCTGCTCCCCGCTGGCAAGTGGACATCCCCCGAGGGCTGCTGGGCTTCCAGAGGGATGTCTGACTGCCAGCTTAGGCCCAATCCCCTGGGGAGCGGGCCTAAGCCAGCAAGTGGACATCCCCCAAGGGGTACCAGACTGGGAGAGGGCACAGGCTGGGCTGAGGGACCCCCCCCCCAAGTGCACAAATTTTTGTGCACTGGGCCTCTAGTATACTAGTGTATGTATGTGTGTGTATATAAATTCTAAAGCACAGGCCAGGCTGAGGGACCCCCCCCACCCCGAGTGCACAAATTTTTTTTCCATTTACTTTGTTTTAAGATAACCATGCAGAATACAAAAAAAAACAAGGGGGTATATTCTTTCAATTTGGCCAGAATGCATTTTACCGGAAAGAAAACTATATAAAAAAAATTATTGAATTAGTGCTTTCATATCATGAAGAAAGAATGACCTCATAGAAAGATAAATTGAAATTCTTTGGAAGTTGTATGGAAACCTGCTGGTTCACTTAATAAAATTAAGCATTGGCCATCCAAGGCTAGAAATGGAGGAGAAAGAATTTTTACTATTCAGTCTCTTGCCCTCAAATTCATTTTCTTCTCAAGGTCTGTGAATAACTCCTGGCCTAAGGATATGGGAGCAGAAAAAGGCATTTATTCTTTAAGACTCCTGTCCAATGTGGCTATAAACTTGACTGTGCCCCTCTGCATATTATATAAAATACTAGTGGCCCAGTGCATGAAATTCATGCACATTAAAAGGCAATTAATTAGAGGAAATATTTTAGTATTGCTCTTTTCCCTTTCTCTATAATAGAAGTGTCAGAGATGAAAGAAAATTAGTAAAATGTATATGAACATCTCCCTCCTGTCAGAGTCTGGGGCGCGCCATGGGACCCAGAGTCAAGTCCCCGCCCACCCACGTGTGTCTCAAAATTACACAAGACCCAGACCCAGCAGGCCCTATCCCCGTCAAGCCCCACAGGGTGAGGGGGCGCAGCCTTAGGTCCCCTTGTCAGGCACTAGGAGTTGGGTGCAGACTCAGGTCCCCAGGTCCCAGTGCTGGGGTGGGGGGCGCAACCTCAGGTCCCCCGGCCTGGCCTCAGGTCCCCTGGTCCCGCACTAGGGCGTGATGACCATTTGCATATTAGCTCTTTATTATATAGGATACCTCAAATGAACTGCACACAGCTTGGCACATAGCAGATACTTGATACATAAATTCTTAATGATTAGAAATGTCCCAGATAAGAATGGAGAATAAAAGGGTATTTACTATCTTTTCGGGGATAAAACAAAGGGAAAACAAACAGAAAATTTGTATTTCACCTTTATCCTTGAGCTTAGTGACCTCATTCAAAATATGGACTTAACTAACTGGATGAGATCAATACCTCATGACTTCAATAAAGAACAAAAAGATAAAATTAAAATCTGTATGTACCAGAAATACACATACACTGCTGCATAATGATTGTTCATAGTATAAAAGATAAAATATGTCAGTTTGTTAAAGCTGCACATATAAACATTGTTTTTCTGTTATATGTGTAATTGTCTAAAATCCCTATATAATGCTTATGTATGTGAGTTGTTTATATCATATCTTGTATCTCCTCTTAGACAAAACACTTCACAGGTGGAGCTTAGGCCTTTGATACCCCATAGCATTAATACATTGACTTATTACAGTCTCATAAATGTCTATTAAGAAAAGAAAATAAGGCTCCAGGATAATTGATTGTTCATAATCTCATCTGTGTACATATCAATTTAATATATTTATTTGCCACTACATTAAGACTACCCTCAAAGTATGAGGAGTTTCTAATAATAATAAAAAGCCTCTCTATCTTTTTTTTTTTATTTGCAAGGAAATAGACATAAAAGAAAGGAGATAGAATAACAAACCAAGACAAAGTTATGGAAACTAAATCAACTGACAGATAACCATCCCATGAAATCCTGGCTGGACTCTTAATAACAGCATCATGTAGGGAAACATAGAAAATGTGCTTTGAAAATGGGAGCTTTATTCTTATGAAAGAAGGTGAAGGGATTAGCCAAAAAACATACACACATAGCACGTAGATACAGACACCATTGTGGTTATAGCCAGAGGGAAAGGGGTGGGAGCTAAGTAGAGGTGGACAAAGGTGGGGGAGCGCATAATGGAGAGGGAAAGAGACCTTGCTTGGAGTGATGGGTGCATGATACAATGTGCAGATGATGTTTTATTGAGTTGTACACTTGAAACCTTTATGGTTTTGTGAACCAATGTCACCTCAATAAATTCAACAACAACAAAAAAAAGGGGAAGAAAAGGAGAGTATTACTTTGGATAGCAATGAAATTAACTTACAGGGGGGTTGACAGTTACTTCCTACCAGGAAACAATGCATGATGGTTCTTAGAAGTTGCCTGACTCATGTAGCCATGGGTGGGTTCTGAGAATTCCAAATGAGACAATACCATACCAGTAAGGAGATTGAAATTTATATTGTCTTTAGTAGAAATTTTTCTAGCTATTATTTTTCTCCAGTTCTAGGAGATAAAAAGGTTGAAAAATAATAAATAGCCAGATAAAACTGTCACATACAATTTGTAAAGCCTTAGATCTTCCTGGGCATTAAGGAATAGGGAATCAGATACACAGAAAATGCAAATTATATCTGTAAACAATGTATTTGCTATTTTACTTACAGTGCTATCTTCTATTTATCAGATGATGGCTTGGCTAAAATAGAGATAAGACTTAAAACATGATTGTTCTAAAATGAAAACTTTCTAATTAATGTGGTCTTTCACTTCAATGAACCTTACCCCTCCCAACATAATTTTTATACCATCTTTTGAGAAATAAAAACAGTATTTTTAAATTGTGTGTGTGTGTGTGTGTGTGTGTGTGTGTGTGTGTGTGCGCGTGCAGGCGTTCTCACATTCTCCTAACTTTAGACTAAAAATTTATTCTTGGGTGCAGTGATATCTCTAAAATCATTTTTCTCCAACTGTATTGGAGTCATAATAATGAGTGTGTTACATAAAATTTTTATTATTTTAATGTAGATTTTCACCTTCTGAGCAGTTCGCTGGAACAACAAAATGAAAGTGAAATATAATGAGAGATTACTGTTACTTGCTGATACTAAGATGCAGAAATAAGCCTATCTCCATGATCAAACAATGTCCCATTTTCATCCCATTTTTTTACCATTCATGTTTACAGTTTATTTTATGAGTTAATATTAGGAAATGTGAGAAATAAGCCTATAAATGTGATTCTGTCCTCTAGTTCCAAGACACTTGTTTTGGAGATGATTAAAATAGTTTATCAGTATTATCAATATCTCAAGACAACGCAACTCTCCAAGACCATGGTCTTGAATTATGCTGCTCCTCTTACCTGTCAGCGAGGAATGCCTCTTACTGAGACGGATGTCATCTCCTATGATTAGCAGGTGAATGCCAAAATTACAGAATAGCCAGTGTACAACCTAGGAATCCCACTGAGAAGATCAAATTATGGTTCAGTAACAACAAATGACCTAAGACAATTTTTTTTTTCTGAAAGAAAAGGAACAATATTGATATCATTGTACAGTCAGTTAATGGAAAGAAAAGCTTCACCCAGAAGAAAGACAGAAGCTGGAAAACTAAGGCAGTTTAAATATCCACTAAATGGATATCTTTGATCCTTAAACTGTGTCCATGATGTTGTCCAGTTGGTTTTAATATACATTATTTGAATCTTCCCTAGAATTCTAAGGAAGTGGATGATGTAAAGCACTGGTTCGAATTTCTGGCTGCAAGTTTTAATCCTGGGAGGAAATACACCCACCCTCAGATTTTCTGTTTCTGTTGGTTGAAGGCAGCATCAAGTAATCAATTTCAGAGAGATAACTTTTGAAAGTAGATATTATGTTTTCCCACATTTTAAATAAGAAAATATTGGATGTAATTAATTGTATCTCTGGTCATCATTATGAATATCAGTTGTTTGTCTCTAATTACAGAAGCAAACTTAAACTTGGTGTCCAAAACCACCAACCAATTTATGGATTATATTTAAATATAATTGATATTTTGGAACTCTATTTTATATTTAATAGTGCATTTATTTATTTATATTCATTTCTATATGACATATAAGTACATAGTATATATTGTATATATTATTGTATTATACATTATATATTTAATTTGTATATTTTTAAATTATATTTCTGAGACAAAGTTATGATCTGTCATTGAGTCATTGGCATAAATATCCTATATAATAAAGGGTAGTATGCGAATTGACCACAACAGCAGAAGGACTGGGAATGACTGGTCACTATGACACACACTGAAGACCAAGGGGCAGACGCTCAATGCAGGAGTTGCCCCCAGGTGGTCAGTGTGCTCCCGTAGGGGGAGCTCTGCTCAGCCACAAGACAGAATGATGGCTGCCAGCACAGCGGTGGTGGTGGGAGCCTTTCCCTCCTCCTCAGCAGCACTAAGGATGTCTGACTGCAGCTTAGGCCTGCTCCCCACTGGCAAGTGGACATCCCCCAAGGTCTCCCGGGCTGCCAGAGGGATGTCTGACTGCCAGCTTAGGTACAACCCCCTGGGGAGTGGGCCTAAGCCAGCAGGTGGTCATCCCCTGAGGGGTACCAGACTGGGAGAGGGCACAGGCTGGGCTGAGGGACCCCCCCCCCCCCGAGTGCACAAATTTTTGTGCACCAGGCCTCTAGTGTTAAAAATAAAGATAAGATTAAGGATGCTTCCATGAGATTAATTTTAATTAATTTGCTCTCCATGGCTATGGTCTTTGCTTTATTATGTGTTTTGTTTTGTATTCTTGTCTCTGTCTTGTTAATATCTAGTTATAGATATGCTTACTTAAATATTTGTTCTTGCATATTGTATCTAGGAAATCTGAAAAAACTATTGCCCGTATACTAGCATACCTTAATGAAAGCTGTTAAAACTCAACTGCACAAACTTGCCGTATTATGGATTTATTGGCATTTGTTTTGCCAGTCCAAAGTCTTTTGAGGCACCATTTCATATATATAATTATGGCCACAGAGTAATTGTTGAATTGTTCATAGTAGGATATACATTTCAGGGGTACAAGATAACCTGTAAGGTACAAATTTTTATTATTCATTTCTTAATCACCAAAGTCTAGAACATTTCCTAGCACTTGGTTGATGCTCAATAGACATTTAATAAATGAACAAATTAAAAAAAAAACAGCTTGAAGTAATAAGATTTTGTTATAGAAGGCATGGGGTAGACATAGTGTGAGGGGTTCACAGGTGACTATTGCTTGGACTAATTCTCCTTATTGAAACAAATATAATATAAGTTTTTTTTTTATTATTTTGCAAAAATGTGTTGCTATTGAAAAATTGATTTTTGCTCTGTCACTGTGATGCAGAATTGGTCAATTTATAAATGCAGAGGCTTATTTTAAAATGAAGTTCACTAAGAATTTATTTTATACTGGAGGCCCAGTGCACAGATGGGGTCCCTCAGCCTGGTCAGTGATTGGGGCCGATTGGGGCCGTCTCACCCAATCCTGAACAGGGCCGGCCAACCAGGAGGAAGGACTGTGAAAGATTGGCCAGCCAGAAAAGATTGGCTGTGGGAGCACACTGACAACGCAGCTGGCTGGCAGGAGGGACCGCGGGAGGTTGGCTGTGGGAGTGCACTAACCACCAGGGAGCAGCTCCTGCATTGAGCGTCTGCCACACGATGGTCAGTGTGTATTATAGTTATTGGCTGGTCATCTGGTTGTTCCGTCATAACAGTTTCTTAGGCTTTTCTTATCTAATAAAAGAGAAACATGCAAATTGACCGTATCTCCTCTATACTCACAAGCCATGCCCACAAGCCAGTCAGAGTGACTATATGCAAATTAACCCAACCAAGATGGCGGCCGGCAGCCACAGAGCTAGAGCAAGCAGGAGGCTTAGTTTCCCGGATATGGAGGAAGCCAAGCTTCCCGCTTGCCCTGGCCGGCTGTGGCCTCCACGCAAGGCAATAAAGTTTCAATTATAAAAGATAAATAAATACAAGATACCTCCTTCCAGCCAGCCTCCACTGGGAGCTAAGGTGGCTGGAAGCTGTGGCCAGCCTGCAAACAGCCATCAGCCTCTCACCCAGGATAGCCACACCCTCATGGGGTGAGGGTCCCCACTGGGGGATTGGCCAGCCTGCAAACAGCCATCAGCCCCTCACCCAGACTGGCCAGGCACCCCAGTAGGACCCCCCACATTGCAGCGGGTGTGGCCAGCCTGCAAACAGCTCTCAGTCCCTAACCCAGGCTGGCCAGGCACCCCAGTGGGGACCCCTACCCTGAAGGGGGTGCAGGCAGCCTGAAAACAGCCATCAGCCCTTCACCCAGGCTGGCCAGGCACCCAAGCGGGACCCCCACCCTGATCCAGGACAACATTCAGGGCAAACCAGCCAGCCCCCACCCATGCACCAGGCCTCTATCCTATATAGTAAAAGGGTAAAATGCAAACTGAACCCTAACAGCAGAAAGACTGGTAATGACTGGTCACTATGACACACACTGACCACCAGGGGGCAGAGCTCAATGCACGAGATGCCCTCTAGGGATCAGTGAGCTCCCACATGGAGGAGCTCTGCTCAGCGACAAGCCAGGCTGATGGCTGCCAATACAGCAGTGGTAGTGGGAGCCTCTCCTGCCTCCTCAGCAGCGCTAAGGATGTCTGACTGCAGCTTAGGCCTGCTCCCCGCTTGCAAGTGAGCATTCCCTGAGGGCTGCCGGGCTGCCAGAGGGATGTCTGATTGCCATCTTAGGCCCAATCCCCTGGGTAGCAGGCCTCATCCAGCAGATGGTTATCCCTCGAGGGGTCCCAGACTGTGAGAGGTCACAGGCCAGGCTGAGGGAACTCCCCACCCTAAGTGCACAAACTTTTGTGCACCGGGCCTCTAGTGTGTATATATATTCTCCTCTTTTGGACAATGCCGATTTAAAAATCAATTTATGGATAGCCATTATTTTTGTGTGTGTGTTTCTTAGTAATCAACAAAATATTTTGATATTGTCACAGGATATTTGCCATGTTTTGTTTATCAGAATTTATTAATTCATTCAATAAGTGTCTATTGAATATTAACAAGTATCTCCAAATATACTTGCTTACTTTAACCTCTGGTTACTGTGTCTGCTTCATCTTCCAATTTTGAAATGTGTATACTTATTGAGTCAACATTCTCATCAATTTTACAATTTTAGCTGTAAGCTCTGACTTTGCCATCTACCACTCCTAACATCTAAGCATGACAGCTATTCACAGAGAGCCAAATAATATAATATAAAGTGACTATTTATAATTCCCAAGGTATATACTAGTACTTTTGAATTTTTATTGGCATATTTTTTCATTGAGACTTTAAATAGCTTTGTTATATGTGATAATAAACATATACTCTATAACCTTGTACTTCATAATTTATGTATATCAATTAGGACAAGGGATTTCTTTAGAAACTTGTTTTGCTCCTTTTTTCCTTCTAAAATAACATTTTTAAACCTGGCATAATTTTTAGAGCTGGAAGAAAGGCCACACTGGAAATGAGATTGGGATTCTAGCCAATATTTTGACAAAGAGTCATCCTACGTTGGCACTGAGGTTAAAACAGACCCCTTAGGTTCTGCCATGAATATTTTCATAGACTGAAATGAAACTGTTCATTTTATTTAAAATAACCTTTTTTTCAGATGGGTGATACCTTTGTTCTCTAACATGTAGTAAAAGATTTTAGAAAAATTGGCTTGTTGCCACTATATTCATATCATCGCATACAGCCATCTGGCAAATATTTTTCTTAATTGCTTTTTGGGGTGTTATGCACAGCAAGGAGCTGCTGTCACTCTCCTGACTATAGTTTCTATGTTAAAATGGAGCTTTTCCTCTGCCAATTACTCCCACATTCCATCATTTTTTAGCTCTTTTGTTTAAGTTCTAACTTTCCTTTAATGGGCACATATATCATTCTTTGTAATGCTAGACGTGCAGTATTTGATGGAAGTTTGGATAACACATACACACACACACACACACATACACACACACACACACAAACACACACAATGGTGGGCAAAGTAGGTTTACAGTTATAATACAAAAAACAATGTAATAATTAATAAATAATAATATAAGAATAAACTGTGTTTCATGAACTTATAGCTGTAAACTTACTTTTGGCAACCCCTGTATTTGTATCTGTGTTTATTCATGTCTACATATGTATAGTGTATGCACATACATACACTAAACATTCTGATAAAACATCCATTTTTTGTTCACAAATCTATTATTAATGAGGTGAATTTTATCATATTTCTCCTGATGATAAAAAATGCATTTATTTTTGCTTAATTTATTGTGATGGCATTGGTTAATAAGACGATATAAGTTTCAGGTTTTTTACTGTATATATGCAGACTTTTTTTTTAAGCCTAATTTTCTCATAAAAATGTTGTTCAATGTTTTACCATTGAGTTTTGTAAATTGTCAGAATTAACTGTGGACTTTTAAAATTATATTTTAGCTTACATTAATGTCTGGACACTATTGCAGATCAATTAAATTAGAATCCATTGGAATATGGTCTTGACATGCAATTTCTTTTGTTTCTCAGGTCATTCTGAGTACATTAATTTCCTTGAAACCAACTGCTTTTTATGTAAATTTTTATGTAAATTAGACATATCTTATTTAAGTCTTGGTTCAAGTTTATAGAATTTTCAATAAATGTTGATGCTCTGTAGCCTACATTTCTATACCTATTTGCATTTAAAATTAAAAACAGTGAAATATAATCAACCCTATAAATGTCCTGCATTTATATATTTTAATACTAAAAAGGAGTTTCCAGAATCATCTATACTAATAAAAAGGCAATATGCAAATTAGACCGGTATCCTTCTGAACGTCCTTCCAGACAAAGCCATGGTGGTGGGGGCTGAGGCAGAGGTAGTTAGGGGTGATCGGGCCAGCAGGGGAGAGCAGTTAGGGGCATCAGGCAGGCAGGCATAGGTGGTTAGAGGCAATCAGGCAGGCAGGCAGAGGTGATTAGGGGCATCAGACAGAGGGGTTAGGGGTGATCCGACAGGCAGTCAGAGTAGTTAGGGGCAATCAGGTAGGAAGGCAGGTGAGCGGTTAGGAGCCAGCGGTCCTGGATTGCGAGAGTGATGTCCAACCGCTGGTCAAACTGGCAGTTGGACATCCCCTGAGGGGTCCCAGATAGGAGAGGGTGCAGGCCAGGCTGAGGGAACCTCCCCCCTAGTGCACGAATTTCGTGCACCAGGCCTCTAGTTAGTTTATAAAGATACTCTAAGTTTTAAGAAACTTTAGGAGTAGTTTTATTAATTTATCCAATTTCATGTCACCTAAAATACTTAATCTGCTTTCTTATACATGGTAGATGATTAGCAACTGTTGTTTGCATGACTGCAGGGTGTTAGAAGAGTATATGGATGATAGAATGATGGTTAACTTGTGTTTTATAATTGTTTAATATGTACTGTATTAAATTCCACACCATAGTTGCAATTTCTCATTTATTTATTAATAAACTAAATTTTACACCTTGATAGAATTGGTTTTTACAATATGAAGTTGACTATTATGTCTTAGAAATTTCTTTTATTGCTAAACTCTTCAAACAACATTCAGTAAGTATTTAAATTAACTATATAGAACAATATAATAGTTGACTCTCTTTATATTTGACTAAGCTAATTTTTTTTAAAGATAATTATCCTCCACAATGCAGCTGTGACCTTGCAGACAGATCCTTTAGTTTGGTAAAATGTCACATAGCCCTACTAAGTGTGAATATGTAATGGCATCAGAAAGGCTACCCCCAGTAAATTCTTATGACACAAAAACATTTTAAGAGTTCATTTCTAAGGTGCTAATTTTTAATGACTTTATGTTATAGGTATTATATGCTTCTGTAACATAAAATGTCATGCTTAATAACTTTTTTGATTTTGTTACAAGTTGTAATCCAAGCTATCCTAAATTTATAGCTTAGTTTTTCAGCACATAAATTGGAGATAAATGCAACTATTTTTGTAATGATTATTAAATAAAAGGATAAAAGCACTGATTCATTTAGTAAGAACCCAAAGAAATAATACTGAGTACTGCTTGGTTTGGTATCTATAACATTTATAGTTAAATCAGTTTATTTTATATATTAGATAATGTCATTAAAATGATGAGAAATAATTTGCAAATAAATGGGGGTATAACTAATCTCTTTCTTTTTTTAGAATTCACAAGGTATTTATCAATATTTTAAAAAGTCAAAATTGTATTAATCAGCATCTGTCAGAATTTTAACATTTTTTTAGAAAAATTTTAAAATGTAGACACTGTAATTAATATTGAATATTAAAATAAAATGTGGCACTTTTATACCAAGCAAAATTCAAATAATATTTGATGCACTTAATGAAACCAAGTTGGTTTTAGCCATTTGACAAAGAAAAGTCCTGGGACAATTGACTCTTTTTATGACTGAAAGGAACTTGGACCATAGTAATAAGTACCATGAATGCACTATGAGCATTGACTTAACTGCATATCAGATTACTACTGGTATTTGATTTTCATCATATTTTAGTTTCCATTGTATTTAATTTGTAAATTTCAGGTTTTATATTTGTATGTTTTTAAGTATTATAATTTACAAACAAGAGACCTAGACTAGATTTTCCTTTACTATTATATAGTACTAGGGGCCCGGTGCACGAAATTCGTGCACTGGGTGTGTGTGGGGGGGGTGTCCCTCAGCCCAGCCTGCCCCCTCTCACATACTGGGAGCCCTCAGGCGTTGACCCCCATCACCCTCCAATCCCAGGATTGTCCCTTTGCCCAGGCCTGACGTCTCTGGCCTAGGTGTCCGGCCCGGGCAGCGGGGACCTGCAGTGGCAGCGGGGGTGCCGTGATCGTGCGGGCTCCGCCCCTGCCCCTGCAGGATGCCTCTGGCCTAGGCGTCCGGCCCGGGCAGCAGGGACCCACAGCTGCAGCGGCCCCGTGATCGTGGGCTTCGCTTGAGGCCCAGGCAAGGGGCCCCTAGCTCCTGGGACTGCCAGCTTCTACCATGCCCAGCTCCCATCGCTGGCTAAACCCCTACTTCCTGCTATCACTGGCCAGGGCGGAAAAGGCACCTGATTCTCCGATCATGGCTGGGGGGCAGCCATGCCCCCCAGCTCTTAGTTCCCCCCTCAGTTTCTGATCACTGTCAGTGGCAGGGGGCTTCTTCCTGCTTTCCCTTTCGCCTCCCTGCATTGTGCCTACATATGCAAATTTACCGCCATCTTGTTGACAGTTAACTGCCAATCTTAGTTGGCAGTTAACTGCCAATCTTGGCAGTTAATTTGCATATAGCCCTGATTAGCCAATGAAAAGGGTATCGTCGTACGCCAATTACCATTTTTCTCTTTTATTAGTGTTGATTATATGGTGTACTAGAGGCCTGGTGCACGAATTCGTGTACCAGTGGGGTCCCTCGGCCTGGCCTGCAGGATTGGGCCAAAACTGGGTCTCTGACATCCCCTGCGGGGACCAGATTGTGAGAGGTTGCAGGACAGGCCGAGGGACCCTTCTGGTGCATGATCAGGGCTAGGGAGGGCTGTGGGAGGTTGGCCAGCCTGGGAGGGACCACTGGAGGGCTCCAGGTCCTGTCCAGCCCATCTTGGTCAGTCCTGATCAGCCAGACCTCAGCAGCACTAACCTACCAATCAGAGCATCTGCCCCCTGGTGGTCAGTACACCACCAGTCATAGCAAGTGGCTGAGTGGCCTTAGCATGCCATTAGCATATTGCGCTTTGATTGGTTGAACAGACAACTGGATGACTGGACACTTAGCATACTAGGCTTTTATTATATAGGATAATCCAGATACAGACCCTGCAGTCAGGGGGATGAGGTAATGGATTCTGCTTAAGGGAGTATTGCAAAGCTTTTCCAAGATGCTGCCATTGAAGTTCATCTTGGAGAATGAGTACATGTATGCTAAGCAGAGACAGGGCAAGAGAAAGGGTAAGACATTAAGACATCTAAAAAAGTTTTTAAAAACCATCGTATGAGGGAGTGATAGAATATAGATAATTGTTAAGGGTCTTTTGTATTAGTTATGGGAATTTGGATTTTATTATATAGTCAATCTGATTCCAAAAAAGCAAAATGCAGAGAAATATTAACTGAATTTTTATATGTACATACTGACTTTTTGTAAATTGAAGCATGTTTTACATGACATTAGAACACTATTGGTGAAGGAATCTATAAAATGTAAATGCTTTTGTAATGAAAATAAACTTCCCTGTACATTAAAAAAGATAATAGCAGAAACAGAAACAAGATACCCTATAGATCATATAGTCATATTTATTTACATACATACAGCACATAATGCAGGTGAATCAAAATATTGTTATGTTAAAATACAAAACTTCAGCAAAGTCGAGGTTCAGTTTAAAAAGTAGGAAGGAGTGTGTATAAGGGTGGGTTTTGGCAGCCAGGAAGAGCAGTGTTATCTGCTCCAGGTCTTAGTCTATGTCTTTGCCCGGTGTTCCTAAGACCAGGTGCTAGGACAGATCTATGAAGTGGACCCGCAGCGCGTGAGGGAAATTAAAGCCATTCTGTTGAACCTGTAAACCAAACAGGGTACCAAGGCGGGGAGTCTTACACAAGAGAGCAAACCCGGAGCCCAGTTAGTTGAACTGTATTGTCAAGGGGCTTGCCCACAGGGAACTGAATAAGAACCTGCTCATTAGGAACAGGGCACAGAGTCTTTATTATCCATAAATAACTCCAACCTTCATGTACACTTGGGCTGTGATTCGTGTGGGCTTATTCAGGTACCCATTCCAGATACCTATCCCAGGGTCCAGGATATGATGAGAACCTGTCAACAGGTAGGAGACTGAGAGCATGTGAAGGTAGAGAGCTAAACCTGTCAGTGTAACAAGACCCTCTCCAAATGATAAAAAGATTTTAAAAAAACTCGTTTGTTCATTTGTTGCTTCAAAAGTTTTATATCCCACATATGAATGAAATCATGTAATTGTTCACTTTTCTGTTTGACTCAAACACAAATTCATAGATACAGACAATAATATGGTGGTTTCCAGATGGAAGAGGGTGAGGAGATAGTAAGGTAAAGGGGTCAAGAATATAGTGATGCAATACGATTGACTTGGTGGTGAGCACCTATTGTAATACACAGATGATGTCTCATAGAATTGTGAACCCTATATAATCTTATTAACCAATATCAACCCAATATATTTAATTTTTAAAAAGATAGAAATTGGTTGACTACTAAATCATTACACTTAAAGGTAAAGTGCATACTATCAAGAAAATACAGATGCTTTATTCTCTTCTTTATCATATACCTTGTCAAAAAGAGTTAGCCCAAAAGTTTTTTAATACATCAGATTAGTTGTGTTATTTAATGTGTTCTGTGAGAAAGGTGAGACTGTCACTTTCCCAAGTTGACTAAGTAAAACTATGCCCCTGAATTATAAAATAATTCTGTTTAGTACACTATTAAATTTTCATGAATGGGAACTTGAGTACCCAAATGCATGGAGATGCTGTTAGATCATAAGCTACTTTGAAGTTAATTATAATTAATTGCTAGAAATAATTTTCCAAGGTATAATGAAAATAGAAAAAGCTATAAATATTTTCAAGTATAAATTGGTGTAGAAAAAAATGTTCAAACCCTGGAATGTAGTACTGGACAACAATAGGTAACCTTGAATCAATTAATAATGAATAAAATAGAAGACATTAAAGAAACATTTTAATTATCACGTCAAGATATTTAATGCCTTCAGACCAATAAAATACAATCTATATTAGGCAGTTAGGGAGGATGGAATTGCAGTCTCTTTTGTAATAGTAATACCAATGGAAATATTTTGTAATATTAAGACCTCCGGTGATATGACATTTACTATCACAGTTTTATTCCTAGTCCATTTTTAAATTAGGATGACCTTGCGTAAAGTATTTTCATCTTTTTATTTTCACTTTTTTATAGTAAAATGTGTATAAAATCTTACTTAATGGATGTATTTGATGATAGGTCACATTTTGATTATAAAATGATATGAATGCTTGAAAAGTGGTACCAACTATGTGAAGATTATTGTAGAAGAGGCCTTAAGGGGAATAAAAAAAATATTGGCTATCCTTGCCCTTGTACTACTTAGCTTATGGGCAAAGATAACCAGAGATAAAAGCAAGTGGCTATTCAGTTCTTAAAATCCTCAATATAAAAATTTCTTATGGAATCATTTCATCACGTACTCAGTAACTTTTTATATCCAACCACAATTACTTAAATTTATACTTAAAAAACATTTTTTTTAAATGGGCAAGTGCCATTTTTATTTATCCTAATTGAATTTTAAATGTTCATTCAACACAAAAAGGTATATATATGACACAGTTACACAATCTTTTTTTAACTAGACAACAAGTGTCAAAACCCTGTGGATGTATAGGGTAAAACAAGATTGGTCAGAAAAAGAGAATTGTTCCTGTAACTGGTAATCTGACACAATGTCCTATTGCCATTAAAAAAAAAAAAAAAGGTCCATTTTCAGTTTATTCAAGTTTGTTTTCATGGTGTTTTATCCCTCTTCATAAAAAAAAAAATCAGACTTTCGTAATTTGTGTATGCTGATCTTCATCAAAAGGTTCATTCTCTGGATCAGAGTCAGTGGTGTCAGAATACCTATAATGATCAGGTTCATTGTCACTAACATCTGGTGTTACAGAAGTTGAACTGCTAGCTTCTGGATTTGATGGCTCCTCTACTGTTTTTGTGAAGTACAGCTTCACCTTAAAATTTGGAGAAAAGTATCTATTGGCCTTGTCTTTATTTGCTTTGTCAAGATCATTTTTTGTTAAAGTGAGTACTAGATATTCCTTGTCATTATCTGATCAGCCTATACTGCAAATACTATCAATTTCTTGATCACATAAACTTCCATTTTCTACTTTTTCTGACGCTTCCTCTGGTCCTGGTATGAAGAATGTATTTACCCCAAAATGAAACATTTTGTCCTTCTTTAGCTTCTTCTGTTAGTGGAAGAACTCTACTTTGATGTCACCACACACAGGCAGTGGCTGAGGGAACTCAAAGTACATGAACTTGTCTTCCCAACGTGTGGGTCCTGAACTGGACGTGTGTTTTTCCTGTGGTTTATGTTTAGTAAGAGGTTTTGTTGCATTTGGATTATTAGCAGGTATTGAGCAGGATTTTTGTTTGTTTTTGTTCATCCTCATCTGAGGATATTTTCCCATTGATTTTTTTTTTCTTTATTGATTAAGGTATTACATATGTGTCCTTATTGCCCCATTGATTTTTTTTTTTTTGAGGGAAAGAGACAGAGAGAGAGAAATACCGATGTGACAGAGACACATTGATTGGTTGCCTCCCACAGGGATCAAGCCTACAACTGAGGTCGGTGCCTTTGACTGGAATTGAACTGGGGACCTCAGTCTGCAAGCCCTTTCTCTATCCACTGAGCCAAACTGGCTAGGGCAGTTTTTCTTTTCTTGTTTTTTTTTCTTTGTGTGTGTGTGTGTGTGTGTGTGTGTCTGTGTGTGTGTGTTTAAACCCAGACTGGTACATTTATACCTCATCTACAGGGCGGGGCAAAGTAGACTTACAGTTGTTTGTATGAAAAATAATGCAATAATTAACAAATAATAATACAAGAATAAACTCAGTTTCACGTACTCACCTATATTTGCTGTAACCTATATTTGCCCCGCTGCATATATCATGACTTAATATAAACATGACCCTAACTCTGTGAAATATGTTGATGCCAAAATTCCTTATGACTATTTTATTATCACCTTGACATTTCCACTCTTGGCTTCCTATTAAGAGAGACATTTGAGAGCATGAACTGGTAATGGGCAAGGATTCTGAATCATTCCATTTCGGGGACTTCTCATGGGTTTATCTTGTGTTTTAAAGCCCAATGATACATCTGGTGATGGGGCAGCTGGTGCTGGTCACATGAAGCAGAGCTGGAGAAGAGTAGGAAGTCATGTATCCAGTCATAGAAGCGGATCCATCTATAAATATAGGAGGTCATTGCAGGGGTTGTCTGTCATAATTCCATTTGTTAGAGCTCATTACCATAAAAGCTCCGGCGTTCTGCTCTCTGTTGAAAAATTAAAAGATAGTGAGTTCCGCCAGGCCAGTGGCACTCAGTGGTTAAGCGATGAGCTGAGAATCAAGTGGTTACAGTTCGATTCCCGTCAGGGCACACGCCTGGGTTGTGGGCTCAGTCCCCAGTGGGGGGCATGTAGGAGGCAGCCAATCAGATATTCTCTCTCATTATTGATGTTTCTCTCTCTCCCTCTCCCTTCCTCTCTGAAATCAATAACAATATATTAAAAAAGAAACAAGATAGTGAGTTCCGCACATGAGATGAAATAGTGAGGCTGGTGGTGCGGTGGTGTCTCTTCACTGAAGGAGGATCCAGGAGAAGGAGAAGTAGCAGGCACTGAAGAGCCTCTATGCTCCAACAAAATGGTGATTGCCACCTTTCTGGCCCCTCCCCTTCCCTTCCCGCAGAGAGCAGCATGGTATGATGGCAAACTGGTGGGAGTAGAAAACCCCGAGGGACCTGTTCAGATCAGGCTCCAGGGAATTTCCCAGCAGTGCCTGACTAGGCTGTGTTGGGAGTGCTGGCTGATAAATCCAGGAGCTCAAGTCACTGTAATGTGTTAAGATCAGGACATAAAATCAATAATTGTTCCTTCTGCCATGACGTATAGAAATGCTGTGATGGATACAACTTGACCATGAATTTATTGTTTTACTAGTATCTCCAATCAAAGTCGTTTTACTTTGAGAAATTTCATTAGGAAAATGGACTCACTTGGTAAGAATTTTATCAGTTGCTGAACATTGCCACTTTGTATTTATTGCACTTAAATTAGGTGGTAGATTTATCTCTTTTTCATCTACATAGTATTAGATGTATACTTGAGGCCCAGTGCACAACATTCTTGCACTGGGGGTGGTCCCTCAGCCTGGCCTGCGCCCTCTCTCAGTCCGGGACCCCTCGGGGGATGTCTGCTGAGGGGTCCTTCGGCTGCTGTGGAGGCGGGAGAGACTCCCACCACCGCCACTGTGCTTGCCAGCCACGAGCCCGGCTTCTGGCTGAGCGGCGCTTCCCCTGTGGGATCTCACTGACCACCAGGGGGCAGCTCCTGCGTTGAGTGTCTGCCCCCTGGTGGTCAGTGCATGTCATAGCGACCGGTTGTTCCCCCGTTCGGTCTATTTGCATATTACGCTTTTATTATGTAGGATAATAAAAATGTAGTTTTATAAATTGTAATAATTCTAATATAGCCTATCATCTGATGGTCATAACTTAAAATGTTAATCACCTAAATTCTACAATCTGAGGAGTTAACTTTCTTGAATATTTTTTCAAATAGTGAGATCTTTAAGAGCACCAGGCTACCTCATGACTGATTTATTGTAGGAATCCTTCATGAAGCGTAGTCACTTAAATATCAAAGAGACTAAGGGAACTGAAAAAGACCGTCCTCTCTTTCCAGAGTTATTTATAGAGCACCAGGCACGGCAAGCTTTGATCTGTGAGGGCAGGTTTACCTGGATTAATCAACAGGCTGGGAGCAGCAGGAAACCTTCTATCTTTAAAAAGGGTGGCCAGAGACAGATTATGAGACAGGTCAGCTGGACAGGCGCCCAGGGCTGCAATCTATAATAAATGTCAGAATGTCAGTGGAAGGCAATGAGGTAGAGAACATCTTATTCACCAGAATCCCCCTACAGGGAGAGTGTGTTTTGTAGTTGAAGGGGAACTTTTGATAAGTGACTGGTGGTTTGGGGGTAAGAATGAGCTGGTGAGTTAGGAGGGTGGGGAATGGGGAGAAACCACCAATAATATAGGAGAGGTGCAGGCACACACATACAGACACGCACAAAATGGGTTAGTAATAACAGGACTTGCTACCAGCAGCTTTTCCCCCATCCTTCTTTCATAAGTCACTAAATAATCTTAAACGCTACACTAAATAAACCTAAATATTAAATACTGTTTTAGAAATTATGCCTTTCGGGGTGGCGGAGGGGGAAGTTCAGTTCCAAGGTCAACACCATAATTTCCCCAATATGGATTTAGCAGCTGATGGGCAAGTTAATCCAAAATGCATGGACATTCTTGCTTAGCAATAATGTGTCATTTCTTGCAAAGTATTTTTATTATTAGAAACAATATGCTGTCATATTCAGCTGGCATCATTTAGGAACAAGCTTCATTTAACCCTTGCAACAACTATAGGTGATTTTTACATAGGTTTAGAGCAGTGATGGCGAACCTATGACACGCGTGTCAGAGGTGACACGTGAACTCATCTCATTTCTTTGGTTGATTTTTCTTTGTTAAATTGCATTTAAATATATAAAATAAATATCAAAAATATAAGCCTTTGTTTTACTATGGTTGCAAATATCAAAAAATTTCTATATGTGACACGGCACCAGAGTTAAGTTAGGGTTTTTCAAAATGCTGACACGCCGAGCTCAAAAGGTTCTCCATCACTGGTTTAGGGTCAGGATTCTGCTCCAATTCAAATCTGTTTGACCCTAGAGTCCCTGGCGCTTTGGCGTTGTAAAATGTGTTTTAGGAAGTAGCCTGAATTTGTGTACCATCAACTACAGTGAAACATAGTGTGTTCGGAAGGATTGTTTGTTTTGTTCTTAGCTGCAGAAAGCAACTATGTAAAGAGAAAGGTACCCTTAATTATCTCATAGAATCCCTGTTGCAGAAAGTGCAGGGTGCACATTTTCTGAAATAGCTGGTCCAAGATGAAAGTGCTGTTAATTGCCTCTCCACTGCATGCAGTCCCTGCTTCTCCCGTGTCTCTTTCATTGTCTTTTCTCCCTGAAAATGAAGTGCCTTTGCTCCACAGGACACAGAGTAGAAATAAAAATACTGTCAATTACAGCCGGAAAGGGGCTGGTCTCACTAATTATAAGCCCCTGAGGATAGAGCCTTGTTAAGTCCGATTTACCCTCAGATCCCAATTCTTCTCACAAATATTGGCAAAGATGCAGAGAAAGTGAATCAGCTGTACACTGTTTCTGGGGATTTAAATGGTATAGTACTTTGGAAATTAGTGTTGTAGTTTATTATGAAGGTAAACATGCAGTTATCCATATGACCCAACAGTTGCATATTTGGGCATTCGAGATAAATAGAAAGTTATGTTCACATAAAACCTGTACACATGTCCATGGCAGCGTTATTTGTAATAGCCAAAAACTTGAATAAGTTCAGTTGTCTTTTGACAGGTGAATGGTTAAATAAACTGCAGGGCATACGTGCCATGGGATACTACTTAGCACTTAAAAGGGATGACTAAACTTGCAACGAGTTGGACGGATTTCATGGAATTATGCTGAATGAACAAAAGCTAATCCAAAAAGTTGCATACTGTATGATTCCCTTTAACTAAAATGGTTCAAATGGCAAAACTTAGAAATTGAGAATATTATTGGTTCTCAGGGTTATGGACTTTGGAAGTGGGCAGGCGAGAGGAAAGGAGTATGTAAAAGGGGGAGACAATGGATTCTTGTGTTGGATGCATTCAGTATTGTTATTGTGACTGTGGTGGCAAATATGCAAAATTGTACGGATGATAAAATTGAAGAGAGCTTGTAAATATACATACAACACACACACAAATGAGTACAAGCTAAATTGAGGAAATCTGAAATAGATAGGTGCATTTTATCAATGACAATATCCTGATTGTGATATCATCCTATAGTTTTATTAAATGTTACTATAGAGGGAATTTGAGATAGCTATGTATCCTATCTTATATCTTCATGAGAATCAGCAATCATTTCAATTAAAATCTTAATTTAAATATGAAGCTAGCCCTAGCCAGTTTGGCTCAGTGGATACAGTGTTGTCCCTCCAACTGAAGGGTCCTGGATTCAATTCTGGTCAAGGGCATGGACCTCTGTTACAGGCTCCATCCCTGGCCCTGGTTGTGGAGCATGCAGGAGGCAGCCAATCAGTGTGTCTCTGTCACACTGATGTTTCTCTCTCTGTGTCTCTCCTCCTCCCTTCCACTCTAAAAAAAATCAATGGAAAAATATCCTCAGGTGAGGATTAACAACAACAGAAATGGAGATAACTAAATAAATAGTTGTCCCATGAATGAGTACATGAGAGAGTCAGTGAATAATTTCTACATGCTTGTGAATCTATAAATGACTTATGACTTCCCATCTTTTTAACTCATTAAATAATAATAGAATTCCTAGATGCCTTCTTGACAATTATAGCAAATAGAAAGGCAGCCGTTCTAATGGGGATGTCATGGAGTTAGTATATCTAACTTATAGCTTTAGTACTATGTTCTAAGTTGCCAATTATTGACCATATAAGAAGCTGGAGTTATAACTATTTTTAAGCTGGTGTCACAATTTTTGGTAAATGCTTCACATTATTTAACTGATTTATAAATGACATTTTAAAACTGTAACCTCATTTAACATATTGATATAGTTCATGATCTCTTACAAAATATTCTAGGGAGCCATATTGCCTACATTATGAGTATGTCATGTCTTATCAGGAACTTTCAAGAAAAAAGCATTGCGGCCATGCTATTAGGAAGAGTGCTCTGGAGATGGGCTTACATTATGGCATATTTATGCCTTTTACCTTAAAAAGAATCTTACTTTTCTTCTAGAGTTCTTCATAGGCTCATTTCCATCTGAAAAACATCATATAAGGCTTCAGGTTTCATATAGATATGTCTGCCCATGATGTTAGAATGTCAATGTACAGATATAACATCAACTGACATAGTAAACAGCTAGTTGTAATCCAAGTGCAATCAAGGAGTACATATATTGCTTTTTAATATATTTTATTCTTTTTAAAACTATCTAATGTTAATATACTCCCAATATTAGG